>NW_011889470.1:87203-91995 GCF_000151845.1 Pteropus vampyrus
AAGGTAACCCATCACATTGAGGATAAACGGTGGAAATAGAAAACACGATGCCACCCTGGAAAGGGCCAGGAAGAGCATCGGCCCGGTTAGTGTAGACACTTGGGATTTCATGGGCCTTCTAGGAGTAATGACAGGAGAAATTGGGGCAGCCACTAAGCCCTGCAAGTTCTGCTCTTTCCTGCTGAAACAGGTGGGAGAGGCTCAGAGGGCAATGCCGGGGGACGATCATCAGCTAAGCACACCCAAGCGCCCCGGTGACATCTATGTTGAAGCAGCCTGTGTCATTTGTTTCTTCCAGAAAACCGAATTGCTTGAGACAATGCTTGGGAACAGCATTTGGACTGTTGGTCCACAGAGCCAACGCTTTCATTGCCTATTTCGGTACTCTGTCCTGCCTGTCCAAGCCTCTTCCAAGGTCACTTTCATAGAGTTACACGAGCGATGCACTGTGCAATTGAAGTGAACCCATTCACATGTAAAGTACCGTCGAATTTCCAGTGCACAACCGGCATGCCAGCACATGCTGACACTATGCCCATCCCAGTGCCCGGCTCAGGAAGGGCCCTCGTCCAACCTTGGGGTGAGAAATCAGCATTATCGTCCTGTGGGTCCTACTTATGTATGGCTAAAAATGCATATGTCTAGGCTCTGAGCTTTGCTTATCTAAGGCTCTGTATAATAAGTATTTCTTGCAACAAAGCCTAGCTCTGGCAAACGAAGACATCAGCTTTCAAAGCTAAGGTCTATGCAATGGGCATTCAGAAGGCATTTCAGAAATTCAAAGCTGCACTTCGAATGCTTCTTTCTGCCATCCTCACTCTCAGGTAACTATTCTGTCCTGTGTAGATCAAGCTGTTCTCTGTACTAGGTCACAGTCATTTAATGACTAGAATTTTTTGTTTATCTTTAGGAAAACATAGTAATTATGATTTACTAACTAGAAGCCTGTTGGTAGAAACCTGTATTATGATGTCCCCCAGCCGAAGATGGCGAGACTCGGCTCGAATCTTTTGGAGAACTAGATGGCCCCAGTTTATTTCCGTGTCCTAGCATGCAGAACGCGACTTCTGTTCAAAAGTACTTAAAGTCTCAAAATCTAAACAAACCCACAAACAACTCCCTCACCCCATAGCATATCTAAGGTGATGATTTCATGGCAAGTGCAGAATATGTAAACAATTTTCAGCAAATAATGCCAACTAAAGATGGAGAAGACAATTCCCATTAAAATTATTCATATTTTTAGCCCGCTTGATAATAATTTATTGAGGAAAATGGTTTCTTTGGATGCAAAATCATTGGGTAAAAGATTGTAGTAAACTATGACATTTACACACGCTCTGATTACTTAGTGATTACAACGAGGAAATCGTCATTGGATTACCACGGAGAAATCGTGAGACTCTTTCATCTTTAACTCCAATGTCATAATAAAGAGGATTCTGACAAATTCAAATGGGAATAAACTTTTCAAAAACATCACTATTATGTTAGGAGAAAAAGCAGAGAAGTTTGGATGCGTTCTAGATGATATTAGATTATGAATACCATGACACTAAGTGTATTGTATAATCGTTGATTAGGAACGAGGTACAAAGGATGACACTGTTTCCAGAGAGCGGGGATCCTCTCCCGGCACGTCGTCCATTCTTGACGTCTGGAAGAATGGATTGAGTGAGACAACGAAATACTATAGAGAAGACAAGTACACTTGCAGACGTGGAAGCGGGCCTGAGCAAGAGAGGAATGGCTAAAAAGGCCTGGCGACAAAGCTCTCGGGGTTTTGTTCCCTATTTGCTCTAGGTGGGCACTTTTTGAGAGCACTGAGCATTCTTGACTGACAATTAAGACCGGCAGGACTCCGTGATTCATCATTTGCTTTTTGCGCATGTTCGTTCCGAGAATTCAGCCTGTTATAATGGACTTAATGAACTTCTGGGCATATGCATCACCTTATGATTATGGTATAATGGGGTTCATGTGAGTTGAATGTCGTCGTGGTCTTCATTGCACGGTGCGATTTATTGACTAAATCCGGTACACAATTTTCTGCCTTCTTCTTTACTACTATGAGTTACCTTTAGCCCCAAAATGCCTTCTGGCTTGCTTAATTGTAGACGGGCAGGGGCAGACACTCTTACAATAGGACGAGCTCGGTGTCCATGCAGGCAGACCAAAAAGCCCCGATCTAACTTTCCTGCTTGACTCTTTTCTTAGAGTCATGAACTTGCTTCTTCTTAGTAGCGATGTTGAGGGATGGGAGGTCTCTTCTTCTGTATCTGTTTCCTGCTGAGAAGGCTGATCTTCCCTGTCTACTGTAGTTTCATGGAGCTCTATCCCTTTCTGCATCTGTCAGGCCGGGATCTTACATTTCTGCTGCAGTGCCGCCTCAGTCCATAGACAAGGGAAAGATGATACAAAGCTGTTATCTAAGTCATCAATGTATTACTTTCTACTATTGTTCTACCAAAGAAGTGAGTAAAGGAGAACAGGCTGCGTTAATATATTTCTGAAATAATAAAAAACCTTTGACCTAAAGTCCCCTCCCTTCTCAGACCCTAAGGTCCCTGCTTTGACTAGGGACATTTCCTCATGATGGTCCGATGATCCTTATCAAATGGCTGAGTCGGTGACTTACAAGTTTCAGGGTCATTATCTGGATTTGGAGGAGAGGGCCTTAGTCCCAGAGAAAGGAGGAACAAAAACTTAATTAAGATTATTAAACAAAAAGAAACCAAAAAAAAAAAACCTAAGAAATCTGCAAGAGATGTCCCATATCATTTCCCGCTAAAAGATGCAGAATTTTACATGTGATGTCCCGTATCAATATTCAGACAATTGGGGGATTTTTGGAATGACAGAACTGTAAGTGTAAAAATGTATGCCTGTGTAAGAACACATGAAAGAGAGACAGAGAGAGAGAGAGAGAAACAGAGACAGAGACAGAGATAGAGACAGAGAAAGAGACAGAGAATTTGTTTGTGTGACAGGATCATAAATTGGAACTGTAAGTGTAAAAATGTATGCCTGTGTAAGAACACATGAAAGAGAGACAGAGAGAGAGAGAGAGAGAAACAGAGACAGAGACAGAGATAGAGACAGAGAAAGAGACAGAGAATTTGTTTGTGTGACAGGATCATAAATAGGAAAGTTGAGACAATTGCTCAGTGTAGGCAAACGGTATATAGGGGTTCTTTGTAGTATTACCTCAACCCTTCCATAGGATTAAAAGTTGTAAAACCTAAATGCCGGAGAATAAATCAGGGGACGCAGGAAACAGATGCAGGTAACAGAGAGGAGAGCTCACCCTACAATGCACATTCTGTTATTCTGGGTAACCTTGGGGCTGAATCGTGGGCTGTTATGTCTGGAGGATGACTCTGCCTTTTTCAAAATTGTGTCTCTGCATCCTGGCACAGTTTCCAGAGTATGTGTCAGGTCTATGTGGTGTGTGGAATAGAACCTTGTTTCCAGCGACAAGGATAGATTCAAGTCTGGGGACCAACAATCTAAATGGTGTTCCCAAGGATTTTCTCAAGGCATTGGGATTTCTGGAAGAAAAAATGACACAGGCTGCTTCAACATAGATGTCACGGGGTCGCTTGGATGTACTTAGCTGACGATCGTCCCCCGGCATTGCCCTCTGAGCCTCTCCCATCTGTTTCAGCAGGAAAGAGCAGAACTTGCAGGGCTTAAAGGCTGCCCCAATTTCTCCTGTCATTACTCCTAGAAGGCCCATGAAATCCCAAGTTTCTGCACTAACCAGGCCGATGCTCTTCCTGGCCCTTTCCAGGGTGGGATCGTGTTTTCTATTTCCACCCTTTATCCTCAATGTGACGGGTTACCTTAATCAATCTTCAAAGGTTGAACCAGCCTTGCATACCTGATTTATGTTTTTTGGCCTCTAGGAGGCCAAAAATTTCTAGAGAACGTTACCTTTTCGAAAGCAACTTTTGATAAGCACTTTTTAAAGCTGCCATTGGTTGAATCAGATGGCCAGATCTTTGGTAATAGACAAAGGGTCTGTCATAATTTTCAGATTCAAGCACGTGTTGGCAAGGGAATCCAGGGCTGAGAAAATTACATGAAATTCAATCAGTTGTGCAGATCCTTGAGTTTCATGCTTTTTAGAAACTTTTGCTCAAGATCAATCATGCACGATGGTGCCAATAGCATGTAAAATTCCCTTTACTTTTAAATCAAATGATCCCAAAGTTCTTCCCATTAAGGAGAGGATTGCAGGAGAGGTATAACCAACTTCAGCACTTGTGTCATATGTCACACAATGGAAGGACAGAGAAATCCACCTTCTCCTGCAGGGGACATATGCCAGAGGAGATCCATTGTGCTGTATCATGCAGTATGGAGATAACGGTGTCTGTGCCAAGATTGTGGAGTGCTGTTTCCACGACCCAAGGGAGAATTGATAGCTCTGTGCCGACGATGGAAAGTAAAGGGCTTAGGGCCTATTTCCAGGAGAGTCCAGTATGAGGCCAACGATTGCCACTCTTCTGGCATTTGGCACAGGGCCAAGTACTTCAGTAGGTCATGGGTGACTTCTGACTATCGTAGATGGTCCGGAGATTTCCCGAAATACAAATGAATGTCTACAGTGTTTGCGCAGTGAAAATTTGGCTGGAGGGGCACTCGTAAAAGTGCGTGTTGTATTGCAAAGTGGACAAATTCTAGGGCCATGTGTCAGAGGGGCCCCATTCAAGGTGGGTACATCCGAAAGGATCAACATAAATGGTTTAATTAATAGTTTAAAATGAGCCACGTGCTTTCTGTAGAA
>NW_011889470.1:92045-93786 GCF_000151845.1 Pteropus vampyrus
TCCTCCCCCTCCCATTATTGGCCTGAGTCCCAGGGCCTCATTGGTTACGCAGCTAGACGTGTCATCATCCCTCACAATGACCTTCAGAGCCGAGTTATCACACCTGTTGATATGAGCCAAGGCCTGGCAACATCCATTTGGGCTACTTCGTGATCATTCCTGAGAATAGTAAGTGAGGTGCTGCCGGAGGGAAAGTAGATATTATCTATGACTGGATATCCTCTGCTTCTCTGTTCCGTGGACACTCGGTTATCTTGGAATCAGCACTCTTCACAGGCTTGAGCAATCTCTCCCCACTGAAACTTCTCCTGTGGGAGTAGTTACCAAAATGTCCTAATGCTGTTCATTGTGTTTTAACAGGTGAACTGGGCAGTGGTCAGCGACTCTGGCTTCATGATCTCATCACTCAGAGAGAGTCACATGGGAACTCGGTCTCAGGTAGGATTTTATTACTCTTTCTCCATCTGTAGATTCAACCTTTCCATGGCACTTAAACCGCTGCTTCTGGAAAATGCCAATTCCCTGATATGGGGTATTTACTTGTAGGAAAGAGGACTGTGGGTAGTCATAATCCTCAAGACACATTCCCTTGCAAGTCTCTGGTATAGAACAACGATATAGTTATCATTCAAATGTGAAGCCTGTGGGTATTGCCTAGAGATAGGGCATGGAATTTTTCAGGATCGGAGGGGACTAATGCTGAGCTCATGGCTTGTTGTCTTATAAAGTGGTCCTGTCCAATTTCATTTCCTTTTATTGATACAGTATAACTTAGTTACATATGGCAATTGGACAGCTGCCGTAAGTGCACATCTCTATAGAATACGCAAGTTAATCACGAGATAATTAGCGAAAAGGATATATACAACTATAACACGCAAAAGATGACGTTATATACTCCACTAAATGTGGGTTATGAAATAACAAATAAATCTATGCATTCAGTGCAAACAAAGTCATGAACGCCAACAGAAGTTTGCCATGAAAGAGCCGATTATTCAGTACACGGAAGAGAACACATTTGGGAATAATCATGATAGGGGCCTTTCCGTACGATATATGAACATCTAGGCTATCGATTTAACAACTAAAACAGGGATTGACACTATGTCAATGGAAAAGATTAGATCAGAACACAGACCCATGTTCATGACAAAAGGAAATCAAAATAAGCTTGGCATTTCAAGTCTGACGATGCCCGCAGAGCAATCTCTTATGATTACTACTGGAAACAAATGTGTGTATTGGGGAGGAGCCAGGAGGAAGAGGCCCCTGGGACTACTGGATTAAGTGGGTCGCATCATCTTTCTCAAACATTCTCCGTTGAGCTCTCTTCCGGGGATGTCTGTGGTGTCGACCAATCGTGCATAAAGGACATTGCGATGTCATTCCCAACAAGCCCTCACCTATCCCGAAGAGGGTCGATAAACACAGAATACCTAAAGTAGCCTCTACAAATGTGCTGAGCTATTTCCTCAGTAGGTAAATGGGCATGCAGAGAAATTATATCGATCTGTCAAAGTGGTTGTGGATGCTGACTTAAGCTACAGAACAGTGGAGTTGCCATATACAAAGAGCCACGTGACCTACCCGCTTATGCCTCCCCATCCTTTTGGAAATTGTGAGATAAAAATACTTCAGAATGTAACTCCACACTTCTTTGAGCTTGTAAAATAAAAGCTACGTTTTACTCATTTGGGTTTGATGTGTTTTTATGCTGATACATCTCTCTTGGCTTACA
>NW_011889470.1:97126-98785 GCF_000151845.1 Pteropus vampyrus
GCCGAGTCTCGCCATCTTCGGCTGGGGGACATCATAATACAGGTTTCTACCAACAGGCTTCTAGTTAGTAAATCATAATTACTATGTTTTCCTGATGATACACAAAAAAGTCTAGTCATTAAATGACTGGGACCTAGTACGGAGAACATCTTGATCTACACAGGACAGAATAGTTACCTGAGAAGGAGGATGGCAGAAACAAGCATTCGAAGTGCAGCTTTGAATTTCTGAAATGCCTTCTGAATGCCCATTGCATAGACCTTAGTTTGAAAGCTGATGTCTACATTTGCCAGAGCTAGGCTTTGTTGCCAGAAATACTTATTATACAGAGCCTTAGATAAGCAAAGCTCAGAGCCTAGACATATGCATTTTTAGCCATACATAAGTAGGACCCACAGGACGATAATGCTGATTTCTCACCGCAAGGTTGGACGAGGGCCCTTCCTGAGCCGGGCACTGGGAAGGGCATAGTGTCAGCATGTGCTGGTGTGCCGGTTGTTCACTGCAAATTCGACGGTACTTTACATGTGAATGGGTTCACTTCAATTGCACAGTGCATCGCTCGTGTAACTCTATGAAAGTGACCTTGGAAGAGGCTTGGATAGGCAGGACAGAGTACCGAAATAGAAAATGCGAAAGGTTGTGAATCCCGGAGCTGAATGTCACCAGGACTCCTATTATAATTGGACCTTTGTGAAGGAGAAATCTACTCGGTGCCCCACCACAACAGGAGGAGTTCAGCGGAGATGAGGAATGACAACCAGACATTTAGAACGAGAGACCGCGAGGGAGTGCATTCGAATTCCCCAAGGCTTTTATAAAGCAGGAGTGAGTTTCAGCTGCAGGCCCTAGGAAGAGACTCCTCAGAAATGCCCAGAGGACTGATAACAACACAAGGCCTGGGATTGGGAAACGATGACCCAGAGTGTGCAACTATCCTGACTGAGGGCCATGTCAGCATCTACCAGCACCAACTGCAGATGTCGATATGCGCCGAAGGCCAAGAAGGATCTGTTATAGCCATCCACCAAAGATGCAGGGAAGAAATGGCGGGCACCCAATGACAGAGGGTGAGGAGGGAGCAAAGAGGACGGATCGAACTTCTTGACTGTAATCATCTGTAGCTAGATCATTTCTTGAAGAAGAGGAAGAGGGGCAAGGAGAGTGAGAAGCAGAGGAGGAGAGGGAAGAGGAGGAGCTAAGATTTGTACAGGGTGAGGAGCGCAGGGAAAGGAGAAAAGCAACGGGAGAAGTAGAGCAGGATGAATAGGAGGAGGGTGAAGGAAAGGGCGATGGGGAGGAAGAGAAAGGAGGAAAAGAGAGAAGGCAAGAAGCGGGTACAGGGGAAGACGTATGGGAGGAGAGAGAAGTCCTCATAACAATATTGGATTTTGAATCTATACAATTTTAATGCCAAAAACTAAGTGATTGTTTATACAAATATTTAAGTTTTAAACTAGAACAGATTGAGTCCCCTCAACGGGCAAAGTTCAATCAAGCGCGAAAGCCTGAGAAGGATGATGTGACCCACTTAATCCTGTAGAGACAGGGGCCTCTTTCTCCTGGCTCCTCCCCAACACACACTATTGCTTCCAGTAGTAATCACAAGAGATTGTTCTGAGGGCATCGTCTGACTTGAAATGCCAAGATTATTCTTTT
>NW_011889470.1:98835-103533 GCF_000151845.1 Pteropus vampyrus
CTGGAAACTGTGCCAGGATGCAAAGACACAATTTTGAAAGGGGAAGAGTCATCCTCCAGACTTAACAGCCCACCATGCAGCCCCAAGGAGACCCAGATTAACAGAATGTGGTATGCAGAGTGTGCTCTCCTCTCAGTAACCTGCATGTGTTCCTGCACACCCTGATTTATTTTCCAGCATTTAGGTTTTACAACTTTCAAGCCTATAGAAGAGTTGAGGTAGTACTACAAAGAACACCTATATACCCTTTGCCTACACTGAGCAATTGTTTCAACTTTCCTATTATTGATCCCATCACAAAAATTAATTCTCTCTCTCTTTCTCTCTCTCTCTCTATCTCTTTCTCTGTTTCTCTGTCTCTCTGTCTCTCTGTCTCTGTTTCTGTCTCTGTCTCTCTCTCTCTCTCTCTCTCTCTCTCTCTCTCTCTCCCTCTACTTCGTTTTAACTGACACAGTCATACTCTTTTATAATTACACTGCTGTCAGTCCAAAATATCTCCCAATTGTACTAATATTGATACGGGACATCACCTGTAAAACTTCGCATCTTTTACCGGGAAATCATACTGGATAAATCCTGCAGAGTTCCTCGTTTTTTGCTTTCATTTTTTTTGCAGTAAACCTAATTAAGTTCTCTTCTCTCTATTCTGTGGGACAAAGGCCTTCTCTCCCAAATCTAGATAATGACCCTGAAACTGGTAACTCACCTCCTCTGGCTTTTGATAAGGATCATCGGACCACCGAGAATTAATGGCCCTACTCAAATCCGGGTCCTTACGGAGGGGATTTTAGGCCAAAGGTTTTTTTTATTCTTTCAAAAATATATTAACCCAAACTGTTCTCCTTTACTCACTTCTTTGGTAAAACAATAGTAGAAAGTAATACATATATGATTTAGATAACAACTTTGTATCTAGTTTTCCTTGTCAACCGAGTGGGGTGGCACTTCACCAGAAACCCAAGATCCCGGCCTGACTGAGGCAGGAAGGGATAGAGCTCCGTGAAACCGCAATAGACAGAAACGATGACCCTTCTCAGCAGGAAGCAGATACAGAAGAAGAGACCTCCCTTCCCTCAACATCGCTACTAAGAAGGAGCGAATTCATGGGTCTTAGAAAAGAGTTAGGCAGGAAAGTTAGATCGGGGCTTTAGGGTCTGCCTGTAAAGACACCGAGGTAGTCCTATTGTAAGAAGGGTCTGCCCCTTCGCGCCCACAATTAAGCAAGCCAGAAGGCATTTTGGGACTAAAGGTAACTCATAGCTGTAAACAAGAAGGCAGAAAATTGGGTACCGCTCTTACCCAGTAAATCGCACCGTGCAATGAAGACCTCAACGACCTTCAATTTAGCTGAACTCCATTATAACATGATCATAAGGCGAAACGCGTATGCCCAGAAGTTCATTAAGTCCATTACAACAGGCTGAATTCTGGGAAGGAACATGCGCAGAAAGCAAATGATGAATCTCGGTGTCCTGCCAGTCTTAATTGTCAATCAAGAATGCTCAGTGCTCTCAAAAAGTGCCCACCTAGAGCAAATAGTGAACAAAACCCCGAAAGCTTGGTCACTAAGCCTTTTGAGCCACACCTCTCTTGCTCAGGCCCGCTTCCACGTCTACAAGTGTACTTTCCCTTCTAACGAAACTTGTCTTCTCTACAGTATTTCGTTATCTCGCTATATCCATTGTTCCAGACCTCAAAAATGGGATGACGTGCCAGGAGAGGATCCCGCTCCCCGGTAACAGTGTCATCCTTTTTACCTCGTTCCTAATCAACGATTATAAAATACACTTAGTGTCATGGTCTTCATAATCTAATATCATCTAGAAGGCATCCGTGAGGCGTGATGACACGTCTAGCTGCCTAACCAATCAGGCCGTGGGACTCAGGCAAATAGTGGGAGGGGGAAGGAGGGAATTGCTCCTTTCTCTACTTGCATTCCCTTCTAGATCATTTGCCGCTCCTGAAGGAACCGAAGCTGCTCAGTGGTCTGGGATAGAAAACATGCACATACACCAAGACAATGTGGCATTCATTTTCTTCTGCCATCAACAAACCGATTGAGCTGAGCAACTCCAGCCCTGATGTGTAATGTCAGGTTTAAGACTGTCATTTGTCCAAATTAGTAAAAATACAACGCATACAGAAGGCATTAGGGACAAGGGCAAAAGGGACAGGTGATCCGATTTCCCGTCACATTCCTGTGGCATTTCGGGGAAATGCCATCAACTCTGGTCCTCTTTACAAAGCAGGGAACACAACAGCAACTCCACTCTTAGGGGTTTCTGAAGATCAGATGAGACGAGACAGGTGATCCGATTTCCCGTCACATTCCTGTGGGATTTCGGGCAAATGCCATCAACTCTGATCCTCTTTACCAAGCAGGGAACACAACAGCAACTCCACTCTTAGGGGTTTCTGAAGATCAGATGAGACGAGACAGTTTTCCCCACTCATATGCGGTGTGGCTCACAGCGGTATGTTTCATTTGGTGGACTGTGGTCTGAAACATCAAGAATGGGATTACGTGCCGGGAGAGGATCCCGCTCTCCGGTAACAGTGTCATCCTTTGTACCTCGTTCCTAATCAACGATTATAAAATACACTTAGTGTCATGGTCTTCATAATCTAATATCATCTAGAAGGCATCCAAACTTGGGTGCTTTTTCTCCTTACACAATAGCGATGTTTGTGAAAAGTTTATTCCAATTTTAATTTGTCTTCCATTCCTTGATTATGACATTGGAGTTAAAGATGAAAGAGTCTCACGATTTCTCCATGGTAATACAATGACGATTTCCTCGTTGTAATCACTAAGTAATCAGAGCGTGTGTAAATGTCATAGTTTACTACAATCTTTTACCCAATGATTTTGCATCCAAAGGAACCATTTTCCTCAATAAATTATCAAGCGGGCTAAAAATATGAATAATTTTAACGGGAATTGTCTTCTCCATCACTAGTTGGCATTATTTGCTCAAAATTGTTTACATTTTCTGCACTTGCAATGAAATCTTCACCTAAGATATGCTATGGGATGAGGGAGTTGTTTGTGGGTTTGTTTAGATTTTGAGACTGTAAGTACTTTTGAACAGAACTCGCGTTCTGCACGCTAGGACACGGAATTAAACTGGGCCCATCTAGTTCTCCAAAAGATTCGAGCCGAGTCTCGCCATCTTCGGCTGGTGGACATCATAATACAGGTTTCTACCAACAGGCTTCTAGTTAGTAAATCATAATTACTATGTTTTCCTGAGGATACACAAAAAAGTCTAGTCATTAAATGACTGGGACCTAGTACGTAGACCATCTTGATCTACACAGGACAGAATAGTTACCTGAGAGTGAGGATGGCAGAAACAAGCATTCGAAGTGCAGCTTTGAATTTCTGAAATGCCTTCTGAATGCCCATTGCATAGACCTTAGCTTTGGAAGCTGATGTCTTCATTTGCCAGAGCTAGGCTTTGTTGCAAGAAATACTTATTATACAGAGCCCTAGATAAGCAAAGCTCAGAGCCTAGACATATGCATTTTTAGCCATACATAAGTCGGACCCACAGGACGATAATGCTGATTTCTCACCGCAAGGTTGGACGAGGGCCCTTCCTGAGCCGGGCACTGGGATGGGCATAGTGTCAGCATGTGCTGGCGTGCCGGTTGTGCACTGCAAGTTCGACGGTACTTTACATGTGAATGGGTTCACTTCAATTGCACAGTGCATCGCTCGTGTAACTCTATGAAAGTGACCTTGGAAAGAGGCTTGGATAGGCAGGACAGAGTACCGAAATAGGAAATGCGAAAGGTTGTGAATCCCGGAGCCGAATGTCACCAGGCCTCCTATTCTACTTGGACCTTTGTGAAGGAGAAATCTACTCAGTGCCCCACCAAAACAGGAGGAGTTCAGCGGAGATGAGTAATGAAAACCAGACATTTAGAACGAGAGACCGCGAGGGAGTGCATTCGAATTCCCCAAGGCTTTTTTAAAGCAGGAGTGAGTTTCAGCTGCAGGCCCTAGGAAGAGACTCCACAGAAATGCCGAGAGGACTGATAACAAGACAAGGCCTGGGATTGGGAAACGATGACCCAGAGTGTGCAACTATGCTGATTGAGGGCCATGTCAGCAGCTACCAGCACCAACTGCAGATGTCGATATGCGCCGAAGGCCAAGAAGGATCTGTTATAGCCATCCACCAAAGATGCAGGGAAGAAATGGCGGGCACCCAACGACTGAGGGCGAGGAGAGAGCAAAGAGGACGGATCGAACTTCTTGACTGTAATCATCTATAGCTAGATCATTTCTTGAAGAAGAGGGAGAGGGGCAAGGGAAGTGAGAAGCAGAGGAGGAGAGGGAAGAGGAAGAACTAAGAATTGTGCAGGGTGAGGAGCGCAGGGAAAGGAGAAAAGCAATGGGATAAGTAGAGGAGGATGAATAGGAGGAGGGTGAAAGAAAGGGGGATGGGGAGGAAGAGAAAGGAGGAAAAGAGAGAAGGCAAGAAGCAGGTACAGGGGAAGACGTATGGGAGGAGAGAGCAGTCCTCATAACGATATTGGATTTTGAATTTACACAATTTCATTGCCAAAAAATAAGTGATTGTTTACACAAATATTTAAGTTTTAAACTAGAACAGACTGAGTCCCCTCAACGGGCAAGGTTCAATCATTTCTTCCCTCATCTGAAATACATGTTCATGAGTAGGTCGA
>NW_011889470.1:103583-118020 GCF_000151845.1 Pteropus vampyrus
CCATGTCAGCAGCTACCAGCACCAACTGCAGATGTCGATATGCGCCGAAGGCCAAGAAGGATCTGTTATAGCCATCCACCAAAGATGCAGGGAAGAAATGGCGGGCACCCAACGACTGAGGGCGAGGAGAGAGCAAAGAGGACGGATCGAACTTCTTGACTGTAATCATCTATAGCTAGATCATTTCTTGAAGAAGAGGGAGAGGGGCAAGGGAAGTGAGAAGCAGAGGAGGAGAGGGAAGAGGAGGAGCTAAGAATTGTGCAGGGTGAGGAGCGCAGGGAAAGGAGAAAAGCAATGGGATAAGTAGAGGAGGATGAATAGGAGGAGGGTGAAAGAAAGGGGGATGGGGAGGAAGAGAAAGGAGGAAAAGAGAGAAGGCAAGAAGCAGGTACAGGGGAAGACGTATGGGAGGAGAGAGCAGTCCTCATAACGATATTGGATTTTGAATTTACACAATTTCAATGCCAAAAAATAAGTGATTGTTTACACAAATATTTAAGTTTTAAACTAGAACAGACTGAGTCCCCTCAACGGGCAAGGTTCAATCATTTCTTCCCTCATCTGAAATACATGTTCATGAGTAGGTCGATGTACGTTATAGATAGGTAAGGTTAACTTGTGAACAAGTGAGTTAATGCTTGGAATTAGAAATCTGCTAGAAAATTACAACGTGCACAAAATCTCTAAGCGGTGTGAAACGCTTATATGTCCAATGAGAAATTTCTCGTATTCTACAGCTGAACTTCATGAAATAGTTGAAGGCTATGACATGAATCAGAGCTCTGCATGCCGAAAGAAAAATGAAAAATAAGAAAAGCTGAGTTAAGTAAAAAATATGGATTCGTAATTACAAGATGTTTGGGAATCTCTCGTACCGAGAAGCACCATCTGACTTCACCCAACAACACAGGAACAATTCTGAGCTCACCTGCCTTATGTGGATTCCGGAAAGAAGGAAGAGAGCACAGAGCAGGAACGGGAAGGGACTGTTCTCACAGGGAGGGGCAGCTATGTTTGGCACCCCTTTTCACAAAAGTTCCCGGTCCCAAATGGAATAACTGCTTGATTCTTCTTCTGCTCATGGGTCCTTGATCCCGCCCTGTCCCACTAGCTCTGGATCTTGCCGCATCCTTGATCCTCCTTCTTGCAAAAGCTCATTCACTCAGACCAGTCTGTTCTCAGGATGGGAAATCACAAAGCCAAGGGTCCTCACAACACTTGAGCTGAAAGGAATTGTTGACTTGCCTTAGGTTCAGAAAGGGTTAGGCATGAAGCCATTTCAGGCTGCGTAGAAGGAAGGAGCTAGCTTTACTATGAGGGCCAAGAACAGCAGAGAATACGGAGGAAGAGGAGTACTGTTCTGGATCCCGAGTTTCCATGGGCTGAATCCTCACTCTAACCCTTGTCCTGGGGGTATATGTGAGCGTAAAGAGAAGGCATGAGGGTCAAAAAATCGAGTTCCCTTCCAGTGTAAGCCAAGAGAGATGTATCAGCATAAAAACACATCAAACACAAATGAGTAAAACGTAGCTTTTATTTTACAAGCTCAAAGAAGTGTGGAGTTTCATTCTGAAGTATTTTTATCTCACAATTTCCAAAAGGATGGGGAGGCATAAGCGGGTAGGTCACGCGGCTCTTTGTATATGGCAACTCCACCGTTCTATAGCTTAAGTCAGCATCCACAACCACTTTGACAGATCGATATAATTTCTCTGCATGCCCATTTACCTACTGAGGAAATAGCTCAGCACATTTGTAGAGGCTACTTTAGGTATTCTGTGTTTATCGACCCTCTTCGGGATAGGTGAGGGCTTGTTGGGAATGACATCGCAATGTCCTTTATGCACGATTGGTCGACACCACAGACGTCCCCGGAAGAGAGCTCAATGGAGAAAGCTTGAGAAAGATGATGCGACCCACTTAATCCAGTAGACCCAGGGGCCTCTTCCTCCTGGCTCCTCCCAAATACACACACTTGTTTCCAGTAGTAATCATAAGAGTTTGCTCTGGGGGCATCGTCAGACTTGAAATGCCAAGCTTATTTTGTTTTCCTTTTGTCATGAACATGGGTCTGTGTTCTGATCTAATCTTTTCCATTGACATAGTGTCAATCCCTGTTTTAGTTGTTAAATCGATAGCCTAGATGTTCATATATCGTACGGAAAGACCACTATCATGATTATTGCCAAATGTGTTCTCTTCCGTGTACTGAATAATCGGCTCTTTCGTGGCAAACTTCTGTTGGCGTTCATGACTATGTTTGCACTGAATGCATACATTTATTTGTTATTTCATAACCCACACTTTGTGGAGTATATAACGTCTTCTTTTGCGTGTTATAGTTTTATCTATCCTTTTCGCAAATTATCTTGTGATTAACTTGCGTATTCTATAGAGACGTGCACTTTCGGCAGCAGTCCAATTGCCATATGTAACTAAGTTATACTGTATCAATAAAAGGAAATGAAATTGGACAGGAGCACTTTAAAAGACAACAAGCCATGAGCTCAGCATTAGTACACTCCGATCCTGAAAAATTCCATGCCCTATCTCTAGGCAATATCCACAGGCTTCACATTTGAATGATAACTATATCATTATTCTATACCAGAGACTTGCAAGGGAATGTGTCTTGAGGATTATGACTACCCACAGTCCTCTTTCCTACAAGTAAATACCCCATATCAGGGAATTGGCATTTTCCAGAAGCAGCGGTTTAAGTGCCATGGCCAAGGTTGAATCTAGAGATGGAGAAAGAGTAATACAATCCTACCTGAGACCGAGTTCCCATGTGACCCTCTCTGAGTGATGAGATCATGAAGCCATTGTGTTTCAACAGGTGAACTGGGCAGTCGCTCACCACTGCCCAGTTCACCTGTTGAAACACAATGAACAGCATTAGGACATTTTTTTAACTGCTCCCACAGGAGAAGTTTCATGGGGAGAGTTTGCTCAAGCCTGTGAACAGTGCTGATTCCAAGATAACTGAGTATCCAGGGAACAGAGAAGCAGACGAGCAGAGGATATCCAGTCATAGGTAATATCTACTTTCCCTCCGGCAGCACCTCACTTACTATTCTCAGGAATGATCACGAAGTAGCCCAAGTGGTTGTTGCCAGGCCCTGTCTCATATCAACAGGTGTGATGATTCGGCTCTGAAGGTCATTGTGAGGTGTGATGACACGTCTAGCTGCGTAACCAATCAGGCCCTGGGACTCAGGCCAATAATGGGAGGGGGAGGGACGGAACTGGTCCTCTCCCTCCTTCCCTTCCCTTCTAGATCTTTTGCCGCTCCTGCAGGAACCGAAGCTGCTCAGTGGTCTGGGAGAGAAAACATGCAGATACACCAAGACAATGTGACATTTTCTTCTGCCATCAACACACCGATTGAGCTGAGTAACTCTAACCCTGATGTTTAATGTCAGGTTGAGGTCTTTCATTGTCCAAATTAGTAACAATACAATGCATACAGAAGGCGTTAGGGACACGATCTCAAGAGAAAGGTGATCTGATTACACGTCACATTCCTGTGCAATCTTGGGCAGATGCCTTAACTCTGATCCTCTTTGCAAAGTATGGATCACAACAGCCACTCCACTCTTAGGGTTTCTGAAGATCAGATAAGATGAGACAGTGGTGCCCACTCATGTGCGGTGTGGCTCCCAACTCCAGTCCGAAAATATTAAATGGAAACTTTCGTAAATAAGCAATTTATATATGTGATAACTGTCTCCTCTCTTCTGGCAACTCTTGGTCACTCAACGTATTCAGCCCCGAATCAGATTTCACCCAGGTGCCGACGATCAGCGTTCAGATCTTGCCTTTGAGTGCGGTCACAAAGTTCTGAGGGCCATTATGAGTCTCACCGAATCCTCTTGGTGGTTCAGCTCTCAGGCCCTGGGGCTTAGAGAAAGGCAGTGGGATAAGGAGAAAGGGAGTTATTTTGCTCAATCTTTGCTCTCTAATCCGGACCAACTGTGAATCCTGTAGGAAATGCAGTTGCTCAGAAAGACACCATGGTCTGGGTAACACTCAAATCCACCTTTACATGGTATTTACCAGATGAATTGACTAGATAAACCCCAAACCAGATGGGAAATATCTATGAGGAGAACTAGCATGTACCCACATTAGTAACATGCAGCTGTACACAGAAGTGGTTAGAAGCAGAAGCTCGAAATACAGGCTAATTGTTTTCCAATCCCAGTTCTGTGTGACCTCGGGAAAGTCTTTTAACATCTTGGATCCACATGGTCCCCCTTCGTAAAGAGGGGATGACAGCTACACTTCCTCCCTTAGGTGTTTGTGAGGTTGTTGGCTATGCAACTACTTGTGTTCACACAAGTGTGAACATTCCATCGTATTCCTGAAAGTTCTGCCAACACCTGCCATTGAGAACCTCTGGTGGAATGACTCAGCATGCACCATGTTCACAGAGTACTGGACCAACCACCCTTGCAGCCATGCATTTGCTCAGTTCCAGTGCTCACAGGAAATGGGAATGCTGAAGTCTGCCTGGGACACAGATGGCTGTAAGTCTGGGCCTTTAGGCTGGAAGCCTTGCTGCTGGAGGTATTTATGGTATCCAGGGTGTCGTTACGCCAACTCAGGTAACATGTGATAGGATTCCATAACCTAGGTACTTACCAAACTTCGACATCTGTCTACAGTGCCTTTGTGATGGCTGCTGCCTTATGCCTCTGTTGCAACAGAGTTCCTGATCCTCAGGGCCATTAGGGAAAAACACTGGTTGTACCCCGTGGCACAACCAAGCTATTCCAACATGACTTAAGCACAGAATCCATAAACCTAGTGAAGCAATCATTGCCGTCGATGAGCCCCCTGAGTCAGATGATAATGATTTGAGATTCTCTGGAAGAAGAATTTTATAAATATGATCCTGGTAGAGGGGACCCCCGAACTATGTCTAGTACCTACCGAAAACAAACAACAAACTAATCTGGATAAGGGGGGAAGAAATAAAAAAAAAAAAAGAAAGAAAACTGAAAGATAGGTTCACAGTTTTACCCAGTGGGAAATTCTTTTCCTAGAATAACAGATAGGATGGGGTTAGTTTTGTGCTGAAAAACCAATCCTTAATTGAAAATATGGCAAGTGAAGATGCATTTACTACACCTAAACTACCAAACATCATAGCTTAGACTACCCTACCTTATACAGGCCCATAATGCTTTCATTTAGGAAGTTCTGCAGTAATTGCCTACTTCTTCATCTCACCGGAAGCAGGAGACACGGTTGAGTGTTCTGTAGACACGACGGGATGCGGAACCCCGAACGCGATGTCCAAAAAGCACTGTAACGCAAAGGACACTACGTATCGGCAGTTCACCCTCTTGTTCGTTGGGTTGCTGGAGAGCTGAGGCTCTCTATCGATGCCCAGCACCAGGAGAGAATATCATACCTCACATCGCTAGCCAGGAAAAGAGGACAATTCAAAGTTCGAGGTACACTTTCCAGGGAATGTGCATCATTTTCGCACCATCGCAAGGTCAAAAAGTCGTTAAGTCGAACCATCTTAAGTTTGGGACCCTTCTGTACCATAAAACGATAAAAAGATGTCGGTTGGCAATAATGCCTCTGAGTTTGGGTTAAATTTAGCATCCGCTAAAATGCACCGCCTGGTAAACCTTCATAACATAATCGGTACTGCTGCTCAACGTCCCTTTGGGGCTGTACTTTGGTGATCCGGCTAAATATAAACAAACTACCCCTGTTTTCTGAGGCCAGTTACCAAACATAAAATAGAGAGTACATGAGTATAACTCAGCCTAAATTTGGAATTTTGTCTTTGCTTCAATATTCCACAGCCATAGTGCCCACTGCCCTCAAATATCCCAAGTGGGCACGGACACTCAGACCCTCTGAGTTAAAAAAGGAAAATGAAGTCTTTGGCACCTACGAAGAGCTTGAGGAAACAGGACGCCACGAAACTCCCTTCCTCCCACCTCGAAATTGTTGGTGAAGACCAATGACAATTAAAGGACGGCCTTTGAGATTTGAAACCTAATATGCATGATCTATTGATAAATGTTCATTATTGCCACTTTGTCTCCATTGAACAGAAGAATTTGTCCAATCTAACGGTCTAAGAGTCTCTTCTGAATCTTGGAAAACAAACGAATGGTCTTTCATGGTGGAGTTCCTCGACATTGATGTCAAGGGCCACTCATTAATTCCCCTGTACCGGTTTTCTATTACAGCTATAACAAACTGCCACAAACTTACTAGCTTAAAAGAATACAAATGTATTATGGTTTGGAAAGTCAGCATTCTAAAATGTGGTGGCATCCCTGTGTTCCTTTTGGCTCTGTGAGAATCCAATCTCTCCATTTGCCAGCTTCCATAAGCTGCCCGGTATCACTGGCTTGTAGTTCCCATCACTGCAACCTCTACTTCTGTAGTCACATCTGCTCCCCTGACTCTGACACAGCTATTGACCGAAAAGGTCAGTAACCACATTAAAAAAAATAATAATAATTTATAAGACATCATTTCATCAGGTTTGATTTCTGCAGACAGCACATGGCTCGTTTTAAACTATTACTTAAAACATTTATGTTGATCCTTTCAGATGAACCCACCTTGAATGGGGCCCCCTCTGACACATGGCCTTAGAATTTGTCCACATTGCAATACAACGCGCTCTTATGAGTGCCCCTCCAGCCAACTTTTCACTACACAAACATTGGAGCCATTCTTTTGAACTTTGGGAAATCTCTGCACCATCTACAATAGTCATAAGTCACCCATGACCTTCTGATTCACTTGGCCCCTTGCCATATGCCAGAAGATTAGCAATCGACCGCATAATGGACTCTTCTGGAAACAAGCCCTAAGCCCATTACTTTCCATCCTCTGCACAGAGCTACCAATTCTGCCTTGGGTCATGGAAACAGCAATCCACAATCTTGGCACAGACACTGAGATTTCCTTACTGCATGATAGAGCATAATGGGGCCCATCTGGCATATGCCACATGCAGGAGAAGGTGGCTTTCTCTGCTCTTCCATTGATTGAGAGATGCCACAAGTGCTTAAGTTGCTCATCCCTCTCCTGCATTCCTTTACTTAATGGGAAGAACTTTGGGAACAACCGACTGAAAAGTAAAGGGAAATTGTACAGGCTATCGCCACCATCGTGTATGATGGATCTTGAGCAAAAGTTTCAAAAAGCATGAAACTCAAGGATCTCCACGACTGACTGAATTTCAGGCAGTTGTCTCAGCCCTGGATTCTCTTGCCAACAAGACCTCGAATCTCAAAATTATGACAGATCCTTGGGCCATTGCCAAAGATCTGGCCATCTGATACAATCAATGGCAGGTTCAAAATGTTCTTATCCAAGGTTGCTTTCAGCAAGATAATGTTCTCTGGAAATTAATGGCCTCCTAGAGGCCAATAACATAAATCAGGTATGCAAGGCTGGTTCAACATTTGAAGATTGATTAATGTAATCTGTCACATCGAGGATGAAAGGTGGAAATAAAATACCCGATCTCACACTGGAGAGGCCCAGGAAGAGCATTGGCCCGGTTAGTGGAGACACTTTGGAATTCATGGGCCATCTAGGAGTAATGACAGGAGAAAGAGGAGCAGCCACTAAGCATTGTAAGTTCTGCACTTTCCTGCTAACACATGTAGGAGAGGCTCAGAGGTCATTGCCGGGGGACGATCGTCAGCTATGCACATCTATGCGCCATGGTGACACCAGTGTTGATGCAGTCTGTGTCATTTGTTTCTTCCAGAAAACCCAATGCCTTGAGACAATGTTTGGGAACACCATTTGGATTGTTGGTTCCCAGAGCTGAATCTATCCTTGCCGCTGGAAACAGGGCTCTGATCCACACACCACATGTACCTCACACATACTCTGGAAACTGTGCCAGGATGCAGAGACACAATTTTGAAAAGGGCAATGTCATTCTCCAGACATAACAGCCCACAATGCAGCCCCAAGGTGACCGAGACAAACAAAATGTGGTATGAAGGGTGAGCTCTCCTCTCAGTTACCTGCATCTGTTTCCTGCATACCCTGATTTATTCTCCAGCATTTAGGCTTTTCAACTTTCAAACCTATGTTAGAGTTGAAGTAATACTACAAAAAACACCTATATACCGTTTGCCTAGACTGAGCAATTGCTTCAACATTCCTATTTTTGATCCTGTCACAAAAACTAAATCTCTCTCTCTCTTTCTCTCTGTCTCTCCCTTTCTCTCTATCTTGCTGTCTCTCTCTGTCTCTCTGTCTCTGTCTCTCTGTCTCTGTCTCTCTGACTTTCTCTCTCTCTCTCTCTCTCTCTCTCTCTCTCTCTCTCTCTCCATCTCTCTCTTTCGGGTGTTCTTACACAGGTATACATTTTTACACTTACAGTTCTGTCATTCCAAAAATCCCCCAATTGTCCTAATATTGATACGGGACATCACCTGTAAAATTCTGCATCTTTTAGCGGGAAATGATATGGGATATCTCTTGCAAAGTTCCTAGTGTTTTTGTTTTCTTTTTCTTTTTGGTAATCCTAATTAAGTTTTGTTTCCTGTGGGACAAAGGCCCTCTCCCACAAATCCAGATAATGGCCCTGAAACTGGTAACTCACCTCCTCTAGCTTTTGATAAGGATCATCGGAGCACCATGAGGTAATGGCCTTAGTCAAAGCAGGGTCCTTAGCGTCTGAGAAGGGAGAGGACTTTGGCCAAAGTTTTCTTATTCTTTCAGAAATATACTATCCCAGCTTGTTCCCCTTTACTCACTTCTTTGATAAAACAATAGTAGAAAGTAATACATAGATGATTTAGATAACAACTTTGTATCTTCTTTTCCTTGTCTAGCGACTCAGTGGGCACTGCAGCAGAAACCCAAGATCCCGGCCTGACTGAGGCAGAAAGTGATAGCGCTCTATGAAATCTCAATAAACAGGGATGATGACCATTCTCAGGAGGAAGCAGATACAGAAGAAGAGATCTCCCGTTTCTCAACATCGCTACCAAGAAGAAGCGGGTTCATGGCTCTTAGAAAAGAGTTAGGCGGGAAAGATAGATCGGGGCTTTCGGTTCTTCCTGCAAAGACACCGAGTTGGTCCTATTGTAGGAAGGGTCTGCCCCTGCCCGCGCACAATTAAGCAAGCCAGAAGGCATTTTGGGGCTAAAGGTAACTCATTGCAGTAAACAAGAAGGCAGAAAATTAAGTACCGGTTTTAGCCAGTAAATCGCACCGTGCAATGAAGACCTCATTGACCTTCAACACACCTGAACCCCATTATACCATGACTATAAGACGAGGTGTATGCCAGGAAGTTCATTAAGTCCATTATATCAGGCTGAATTCTGGGAACGAACATGTGCAGAAAGCAAATGATGAATCACGGAGTCCTGCCAGTCTTAATTGTCAATCAAGAATGCTCAGTCCTCCCAAAAAGCACCCACCCAGAGAAAATAGGGAACAAATCCCCCAATGCTTTGTCACCATGCATTTGAGCCACGCCTCTCTTGCTCAGGCCCGCTTCCACGTCTGCAAGTGTACTTTCCCTTCTAATGAAGCTTGTCTTCTCTACAGTATTTCGTTGTCTCGCTCAATCCATTGTTCCAGACGACAAGAATGAGACGACGTGCCGGGAGAGGATCCCAGGTCTCCAGTAACCGTTTCATCCTTTGTAGCTCGTTCCTTATCAAAGATTATACAATACACTTAGTGTCATGGTCTTCATAATCTAATATCATCTAGAACGCATCCAAACTTGGCTGCTTTTTCTCCTTACATAATAGTGATGATTTTGAAAAGTATATTCCAGTTTTAATTTGTCAGAATCCTCTCTATTATTACATTGGAGGAAAAGATGAAAGAGTCTCACGATTTCTCCATGGTATCCAACGGACAATTTCCTCTTTATAATCACTAAATAATCGGAGTGTGTGTAAATGTCATAGTTGTCTACGATCTTTTACCCAATAATTTTAACATCCAAAGATACCTTTTTCCTCAATAAATTATTATTAAGCAGGCTAAAATTATGAATACTTTTAACGGGCAATTTTCTCCTCCATCAATTCGTTGGCATTATTTGCTGAAAATGGTTTCCATTTTCTGCACTTGCCATGAATCCTTCAGTTTATATATGCTATGGAGTGGGGGGGGATCTTTGTGAGTTTGCTTAGATTTTGAGCCTTTAAGTTCTTTTGAACAGAAGTCACGTTCTGCAAGCTAGGACACAGAATAAACTGCGACCATCTAGTTCTCGAGGATTCGAGCCGAGTCTCACCATCTTCAGCTGGGGGACATCATAATAGAGGCTTCTACCAAAAGGCTTCTAGTTAGTAAATCATAATTTCTACGTTTTCCTGAGGATACAAAAAAACTCTAGTCATTAAATGCCTGGTTCATAGTACACAAAACATCCTGATCTACAGAGGACAGAATCGTTACCTGAGAGTGGGGATGGCAGAAACTAGCTTTCGAAGTGCAGCTTTGGATTTCTGAAATGCCTTCTGAAAGCCCATTGCATAGACCTTAGTTTTAAAGCTGATGTCTTCATTTGCAAGCGCCAGACTTTGTTGAAAGAAATACGTATTATACAGAGCCCTAGATATGCAAAGCTCAGAGCTTAGACATATATACTTTAGCCATACATAAGCAGGACCCAGGAGAGGATAATGCTGATTTCTCACCACAAGGTGGGACGAAGGCCCTTCCTGAGCTGGCACAGGGCTGGGCATAGTATCAGCATGTGCTGGTGGGCCGGCTGTGCACTGCAAATTCGAGGGTGCATTACATGTGAATAAGTTCACTTCAATTGCACAGTGCATCGCTTGCGTAACTCTATCAAAGTGACCCTAGAAATAGGCTTCGATAGGCAGGAGAGAGTATCAAAACAGGAAATCTGAAAGGTTGTGAATCCCGGAGCAGAATGGCACCTGGCCTCCAATTCGACTTGGATCTTTGCGAAGAAGACATCCACTCAGTGCCCCACCACAAGAGTAGGAGTTCAGGTGAGGTGAAGAATGACAGCATGGTGTTAAGTGAAGAAAGTCCCCAAGGGAGTGCCCTCGAGTTCCCCAAGGCTTTTTTATAGCAGGAAGGAGTTTCAACTCCACGCCCTAGGACAAGACTCCATAGAAATGCCGAGAGGAATGATAACAAGACAAGGAATGGGACTGGGATACGATGGCCCAGAGTGTGGAATTCTCTTGATTGAGGGCCTTGGCTGCAGCTATCAGCACCAACTGAAGAAGCTGCTATGCGCCTAAGGCCAAGAAGGATCTCTTATAGCTATCCACCAAAGATGGAGGGAAGAAATGGTGGGCACCCAAAGACTGAGGGAGAGGAGAGGGAAAAGAGGACCGAACTACCTTCTTTGCTATAGTCATCTGTAGCTAGATCATTTCTTGAAAAAGAGGAAGAGGGGGAAGAACAGTGAGAATCAGAGGAGGAGAGGGAAGAGGAGGAATTAAGAATTGGGCAGAGTGAGGAGCGCATGGAATGGAGGAGGAAAGCAAGGGGAGAAGTAGAGGAGGAAGAATAGGAGGAGAGTGAGAGAAAAAGGGCTGGGGAGGAGGAGAAAGGAGGAAAATACGGAAGGCAAGAAAGGGGTACAGGGGAAGACGTATGCGAGGAGAGAGCAGTCATCGTAAGGATATTGGATTTAGAATTTACACAATTTCAATGCCAAAAAATAAGTGATTATTTACACAAATGATTTGGTTTTAAACTGGAAAAGATTGAGTCCCCTCAATCTTTTGATTGAACGGGCAAGGTTCAATCATTTTTTCCCTCAGCTGAAATAAAGGTTCATGAGTAGGTCGATGTAAGTTATAGATATGTAAGATTAACTTGTGAACAAGTGCATTAATGCTTGGAATTAGAAATCTGCTAGAAAAATACAACGAACGCAAAACTTCTCCGTGGTGTCAAATGCTTATGTGTCCAACGGGAAGTTTCTCATATTCTACAGGTGAACTTCATGAAATAGTTGAAGGCTATGACATGAATCAGAGCTCCGCATGCCCAAAGAAAAATGAAAAATAAGAAAAGATAAGTTAAGTAAAAAATATGGATTTGTAATTGCAAGATATTTGTGAATCTCTGGTAACAAGAAGCACCATTTGACTGCACCCAATGACACAGGAACAATTCCGAGCTCACCTGTCTTATGCAGAATCCGGAAAGAAGGAAGGGAGCATACAGCAAGAAGGGGAAGGAACTGTTCTCACAGGGAGGGGCAGCTCTGTTTGGCACCCCTTTTCACAAAAGCTCCAAGTCCCAAATGGAATAACCGCTTGCTTCTTCTTCTGCTCATGGGTCCTTGATCCCGCCCTTTCCCACTAGCTCTGGGTCATGTTGTATCCGTGATCGTCCTTCTTGCAAAAGCTCATTCACTCAGACCAGTCTTTTTTCAGGTTGGGAAATCAGAAACTCAAGGGTCCTCACAACACTTGAGCTGACAGGACTTCTTGGCTTACCTTAGGTTCAGAAAAGAGATTAGGGATGAAGCCAGTTCAGGCTGCGTAGAGGGAAGGAGCTATCCTTACTAAGAGGGGCTAGAATAGCAGAGAATAAGGAGGAGGAAGAGTTCTGTTCTAGGTTCTGAGTTTTCTGTTGGCTGAATCCTCACTCTAACCTTTGGCCTGGGGGTAGATGTGAGCGTAAAGAGAAAGTAAGAGGGTCAAAAGATCGGGTTCCCCTCCAGTGTAAGCCAAGAGAGATGTATCAGCATAAAAACACATCAAACCCAAATGAGTAAAATGTAGCTTTTATTTTAAACCTCAAAGAGGGATGGAGTTTTATTCTGCATCATTTTTTTCTCCCAAAGGGAGGCATAAGCGGGGATGTCACGTGGCTCTTTGCAAAGGCCAATTTGACCGTGCCATAGCTTATGTCAGCATCCACTGCCACTTTGACAGATCCACATCATTTTTATGCATGCCCAGTTGCCTACTGAGTAAAAAGCTCAGCACATTACTACAGGCTACTTTAGGTTTTATGTGTTTATCGGCCCTCTTGGGGATAGGTGAAGGCTTGTACATAATTACATCAGAATATCCTTTATCCATGATTGGTTGACACCACAGATGTCTCCGGAAGAGAGCGCAACCGAGGATGCCTGAGAAAGATTTTGCAACCTAGTTAATCCAGTAGACCCAGGGGCCTTTTACTCCAGGCTGCTCCCCAAACCACGCACTTGTTTCCAGTAGTAATCCTAAGAGATTGCTCTGGGGGCATCGTCTGACTTGAAATGCCAAGCCTATCATTTTTTTTTCCTTTTGTCATGAACATGGGTCTGTGTCCTGATCTATTCTTTTCCATTGACAGAGTGTCAATCCCTGTTTTAATTAGTAAGTTGATAGCCTAGATGTTCATATATCGTAGGGAAAGACCACTATCATGGTTATTCCTATATGGGTTCTCTACCGTGTACTCAATAATTGGCTCATTCATGGCTAACTTCTGTTGGTGTTCATGACTATATTTGCACTGAATGCATAGATTTATTTGTTATTTCATACTCCACACTTAGTGGAGTATGTAACGTCTTCTTTTGCGTGTTATAGTTGTATCTATTCTTTTTGCAAATTATCTCATGATTGACTTGCTTCTTCTATAGAGATGTGCACTTAAGACAACTGTCCAATTGCCACATGTAACTAAGTTATAGTGTATCAAGAATAGGAAATGAAATTGGACGGAAGAACTCTAACGGACAACAAGCCATGTGCTTCCATTAGTCCCCATCCATCCTGTAAAAATCCAGCCCTATCTCTGGGCAATACACACAGGCGTCACATTTGAATGATAATTATATCGTTGTGCTGTACCAGAGACTTGCAGGGTAATGCGGCTGGAGGATTGTGACTACCCACAGTCCTCATTTCTGCAAGTAAATACCCCATATCAAGGAATTGGCATTTTCCAGAAGCAGCTGTTTAAGAGCCATGGACTCGGTTGAATCTAGAGATGGAGAAAGAGTATTAAAATCCTACCTGACACCGAGTTCCCTTGTGACTTATCAGAGTGATAAGATCTTGAAGCTAGAATCGCTGACTACTGCCCAGTTGACCTGTTGAAACAAAAGAACAACATTATGACAACTTGGTAACCACTCCAAGTGAGAAGATTTCAGTCGGGAGTTTGCTCAAGCCTATGAAAAGTGCTGAGGCCAAGATAGCTGAATGTCCAGGGAACAGAGAAGCAGATGAGCAGACCATACCAAGTCATCGTAACATCTGCTTTCCCTCCAGAAACACTTCACATACTATTCTCAGGCCTGAACACGTAGTAACCCAAGTGCTTGTTGCCAGGCCTTGGCTCATATCAACAGTTGTGTTGTTTCGGCTCTGAAGGTCATTGTGAGGCGTGATGACACGTCTAGCTGCCTAACCAATCAGGCCCTGGGACTCAGGCAAATAGTGGGAGGGGGAGGGAGGGAACT
>NW_011889470.1:118250-152199 GCF_000151845.1 Pteropus vampyrus
TAATGTCAGGTTTAAGACTGTCATTTGTCCAAATTAGTAAAAATACAACGCATACAGAAGGCATTAGGGACAAGGGCACAAGGGACAGGTGATCCGATTTCCCGTCACATTCCTGTGCGATCTCGGGCAAATGCCATCAGCTCTGATTCTCGTTGCAAAGTAGGGATCACAACAGCCACTCCACTCTTAGGGGTTTCTGAAGATCAGATGAGACGAGACAGTGGTCACGCCTCATGTGCAGTGCGTCTCCCAGCGGTATGTTACCTTTGGTAAACTGCGGTCTGAACATGTTAAATAGAAAGTTTCGGAAATAAGCAATTCACATATGTGATACCTGTCTCCTCTCTTCTGAAAACTCTTGGTCACTCACCATATTCAGCCCCGAACCAGATTTAACCCTGGTGCTGGTTATCAGTGTTCAGATATTGCCTTTGTGTGCTCTCACAAAGTTCTAGAGCCATTGTGTATTGCCCCGATGCCTCTTGGTGCTTCAGCTATCAGGCCCTGGGACTTACAGAATGGCAGTGTAATAAGGAGAAAGGGAGTTATTTTCTTCCTCCTTTGCTCTATAATCTGGACCAACGGTGATTCCTGTAGGAAATGCAGCTGCTCAGAATGACTCTATGGTCTGGGTAACACTCAAATACAACTTTACATGCTATTTACCAGATGACTAGGTAAACCCCAAGCTAGATGGGAAATAGCTATGAGGAGAACTAGAATTTGCCCACATTAGTAACATGCTGCTGTATACATAAGTGGTCAGGAGCAGAAGCTCGATTCCAATTCCATTTCTGTGTGACCTCGGGCAAGTCTTTTGACCTCTCTGATCCACACCTTCCTCCTTTGTAAAGTGGGGATGACAGCTACACTTCCTCCCTTAGGTGATTGTGAGATTGTCGTCTATGCAACTACTTGTATTCAATCAAATATGAACATTCGATCGTATCTCTGAAAGATTTGCAAACATCTGCTGTTGAGATCCTCAGCTTGAATGACTCAGCATGCGCCATGTTCCCAGAGAGCTGGGCCAAACACCCTTGCAGCCATGCCTTTGCTCAGTTCCAGTTCTCACTAGGAATGGGAATGCTGAAGTCAGCCTGGGACACAGATGGCTGTAAGTCTGTGCCTCTAGGCTGGAAGCACTGCTGCTGGCGGTACTTATGGTATTCAGGGAGTCGTTACCCCAACTGAGGTACAAGTGATGAGATTCCATATCCTACGCACGAACCAAATTTCGGCCTCTGTCTACAGTGCCTTTGTGATGGCTGCTGCCTATGCATCTGTTGTAACAGAGTTCCTGATCCTCAGGGTCATTAGGAAAAAAACACTCGTTGAACCCCGTGGCACAAGAAAGCCATTCCAACATGACTTAAGCCCAGAATCCTTAAACCTAGTGAAGAAATCATGGCCGTCGAAGAGCCCCTTGAGTCTGATGATAATGATTTGCGATTCTCTGAAAGTAGAATTTTATAAATATGATCAGGGTAGTGGGACCCCTTAAGTATGTCTAGTACCTACCGAAAACCAACAGCAAACTAATCTGGATAAAGAGGGAATAAATGAAAACTAAGAAAAACAAAACTGAAGGACAGATTCAGAGTTTTACCCAGTGGGAAATCCTTTTCCTAGAATAACAGATAGGATGGGGCAAGTTTTTTCCTGACAAACCAATCCTTAGTTGAAATTATGGCAAGTCAAAATTCATTTACTACACCTAAACTACCAAACATCATAGCTAAGCCTACCCTACCTTAAATAGGCCCGGAGCGCTTACACTTGGGCCGCATCTGCAGTAATTTGAAACCTCTGTTTCTCTCCGGAAGCAGCAGACACAGTTGAGTATTTTGTACAGACGACGGGATGCGGAAACCCGACACGCGATGTCCAAAACGTGTTGCAACACAAAGGAAACTACGTGTCGGCAGTTGACCCTCATGTTCCTTGCGTCTCTCGGGGAGCTGAGGCTCTCTATCGTTGCCCAGCACCATGAGAGAATATCATATCTCACATCGTTAGCTAGGAAAAGAGGAAAATTAAAAATTCGTAGTACAGTTTCCATAGAATGTGCACCATTTTCGCACCATCGCAAGGTCAAACCTCGTTAAGTTGAACTATCTTACGTTGGGGACCCTTCTGTATCATAAAACAATAAGAAGATGTCTGCTGACAACTATGCATCTGAGTTTGGGATAAATTTAGCATCCGCTAAAATGCACCACCTGATAAACCTCATTACATATTCAGTACTCGGGCTCAAAGTCCCGTTGCGCCTGTACTTATGGGATCCTGCTAAATATGGACAAACTACTCCCTATACTCTGGGGGCAGTTACCAAACATAAAATAGAGAGTACATGAGTATAACTCAGCCACAAGTGCTGAAGTTGTTCATCTCTCTCCTATACTCCTTGACTTAATGGGAAGAACTTTGTGATCAACCGACTGAAAAGTAAAGGGAATTTGTACAGATTATTGGCACCCTCTTGCATGATGGAGCTTGAGCAAAAGATTCTAAAAAGCATGAATCTCAAGGATCTGCACAACTGATTGAATTTCAGGCAGTTGTCTCAGCCCCGGATTCCCTTGCCAAAAAGGCCTTGAATCTGAAATTATGACAGACCCTTCGGCAATTGCCAAAGATCTGGCCATCTGATACAACCAATGGCAGCTTCAAAAAGTCCACATGCAAGGTTGCTTTCAACAAGGTAACGTTCTCTTGAAATTTTTGGCCTCCTAGACGCCAAAAACATAAATCAGGTATGCAAGGCTGGTTCAACATTTGAAGATTGATTAATGTAATCCATCACATCGAGGATAAAGGGTGGAAATAGAAAACCAGGTCCCACACTGGAGAGACCCAGGAAGAGCATCGGCCCCGTTAGTGGAGACACTTGGGCTTTCATGGGCCTTCTAGGAGTAATGAAAGGAGAAAGAGGGTCAGCCACTAAGCCCTGCAAGTTCTGCTCTTTCCTGGTGAAACAAGTGGGAGAGGCTCAGAGGGCATTGCCGGGGGATGAACGTCAGCTAAGCACATCCAAGTGCCGTGGTGACATCTATGTTGATGTAGTCTGTGTCATTTGTTTCGTCCAGAAAACCCAATGCCTTGAGACAATGTTTGGGAACACCATTTGAATAGTTGGTCCCCAGAGCTGACTCTATCCTAGCCGCTGGAAACAGGGCTCTGTTCCACACACCACATGGACCTGACATATGCTCTGAAAACTGTGCCAGGATGCAGAGACGCAATTTTGAAAAGGGCAGAGTCATCCTCCAGACATAACAGCCCATGATGCAGCCCCCAGGTGACCCAGAATAACAGAATGTGGTATGGAGGGTGAGCTCTCCTCTCAGTTAACTGCAACTGTTTCCTGCATACCCTGATTTATTCTCCAGCATTTAATATTTACAACTTTCAAACCTATGGAAGAGTTGAGGTAATACTAAAAAAAAAACCCTATATACCCTTTGCCTAGAGTGAGCAATTGTTTCAACTTTCCTATTTTTGATCCTGTCACAAAAACTAAATCTCTCTCTCTTTCTCTGTCTGTCTGTCTGTCTGTCTGTCTGTCTGTCTGTCTGTCTCTCTCTCTCTCTCTCTCTCTCTCTCTCTCTCTCTCTCACTTTCAGGGTTCTTACACAGGCATACATTTTTACACTTACAGTTCTGTCATTCCAAAAATCCCCCAATTGTCCTAATATTGATACGGGACATCACCTGTAAAATTCTGCATCTTTTAGCGGGAAATGATATGGGACATCTCTTGCAGAGTTCCCAGATTTTGCTGTCTTTTTTTTTTTAGTAATCCTAATTAAGTTTTCTTTCCTCCTTTCTATGGGAAAATGGCCCTCTCCTGCAAATCCAGATAATGACCCTAAAACTGGTAACTCATTCGCTCTGGCATTTGAAAAGGATCATCGGACCACCATTACGGAATGGCCCTAGTCAATTCATGGTCCTTAGGGTCTGAGAAGTGAGGGAACTTTAGGCAAAATTTTTTTTATTCTTTCAGAAATATACTAACCCAGCTTGTTGTTTACTCACTTCTTTGGAAAAACAATAGTAGAAAGTGATACATAGATGATTTAGATAACAACTTTGTATCATCTTGTCCTTGTCAAGTGACTGGGGCGGCACTTCAACAGAAACCCAAGATCCCCGGGATGACTGAGGCAGAAAGGGATAGAGCTCCATGAAACCCCAATAGACAAGGACGATGACCCTTCTAAGCAGGACGCAGATGCAGAAGAAGAGACTTCCCGTCCCTCACATCGCTACTAAGAAGAAGCGGGTTCATGGCTCTTAGAAAAGAGTTAGGCAGGAAAGTTAGATCGGGGCTTTCGGGTCTGCCTGTAAAGACACCGAGGTTGTCCTATTGTAAGAAGGGTCTGCCCCTGCCTGCCCACAATTAAGCAAGCCAGAAGGCATTTGGGGGCTATAGGTAACAAATAGCAATAAACAAGAAGGCAGAAAATTGGGTAGGGGTATTAGCCAGTAAAACGCAGCGTGCAATGAAGACCTCAACGACCTTCAACTCACCTGAACCCCATTATACCATGATCATAAGGCGACGCCTATGCCCACAAGTTCATTAAGTCCATTATACCACGCTGAATTCTGAAAACGAACATGCGCAGAAAGCAAATGATGAATCATGGAGTCCTGCCAGTCTTAATTGTCAATCAAGAATGCTCAGTCCTCTCAAAAAGTGCCCACCCAGAGCAATTAGGGAACAAAACCTTGAAGGCTTTGTCGCCAGGCCTTTTGAGCCACGCCTCTCTTGCTCAAGCCCGCTTCCACGTCTGCAAGTGTATTTTCCCTTCTAACGAAGCTTGTCTTCTCTACAGTATTTCGTTGTCTCGCTCAATCCATTGTTCCAGACGTCAAGAATGCGATGACGTGCCGGGAGAGGATCCCGCTCTCCGGTAACAGTGTCATCCTTTGTACCTCGTTGCTAATCAAAGATTATACAATACACTTAGTGTCATGGTCTTCATAATCTAATATCATCTAGAACGCATCCAAACTTGGCTGCTTTTTCTCCTTACACAATATTTATGTTTTTGAAAAGTTTATTCCAATTTTAATTTGTCAGAATCTTCTTGATTATTACATTGGAGTTAAAGATGAAAGAGTCTCACGAATTCTCCATGGTAATCAACTGACCATTTCCTAGTTATAATAACTAAGTAATCGGAGCATGAGTAAATGTCATAGTTTTCTACGTTCTTTTCCCCAATGATTTTGCATCCAAAGAAATCTTTTTCCTCAATAAATTATTATCAAGCGGGCTAATAATATGAATATTTTTAACGGGAATTTTCTTCTTCATCAGGTAGTTGGCATGATTTCCCATAATGGTTTACATTTTCTGCACTTCCCATGAATCCTTCAGCTTAGATATGTTATGGAGTGGGGGATTGTTTGTGGGTCTGTTTGGATTTTAAGCCTTTTATGTGCTTTTTGGCCCTCTTGGGGATAGGTGAGGGCTTGTTGGGAATGACATCGGAATGTCCTTTATCCATGATTGGCGACAACACAGATGTCCCTGGAAGAGAGCACAACCGAGAAAGCCTGAGAAAGATGATGAGACCCACTTAATCCATTAGACACAGGGGCATCTTTCTCCTGGCTCCTCACCAACATACACACTTATTTCTAGTAGTAATCACAAGAGATTCTCTGAGGGCATCGTCTGACTTAAAATGCCAAGTTTATTTTTTTTCGTTTTGTCATGAACATGGGTTTTTGTCCAGATCTATTCTTTTCCATTGACATAGTGTCAATCCCTGTTTTAATTTTTAAATCGATAGCCTCGATGTTCATATATCGTAGGTAAAGACCACTATAATGGTTATTCCCAAATGTGTTCTCTTCCGTGTACTGAATATTCAACTCATTCATAGAAACTTCTGTTGGTGTTCATGACTATGATTGCACTGAAGGCATAGATTTATTTGTTATTTCATACCTAATTCTTAGAGGAGTATATGACGTCTTCTTTTGTGTGTTTAAGTAGTATCTATTCTTTTCGCAAATTATCTCGTGATTGACTTGCTTATTCTATAAGAGACGTGCACTTAAGGCAGCTGTCCAATGGCCATATGTAACTAAGTTATAGTGTATCAAGAAAAGGAAATGAAATTGGACAGGAGCACTCTAAAAGACAACAAGCCATGCACTCGGCATTAGTCCCTTCCCATCCTGTAAAAATCCATGCCCTTTCTCTGGGCAATACCCACAGGCCTCACATTTGATTGTTAACTATATCATGGCTCCATACCAGAGACTTGCAAGGTAATGTGGCTTGAGGATTGTGACTATTCACAGCACTCTTTTCTACAAGTAAATACCCCATATCACGGAATTGGCATTTTCCACAAGCAGTGGTTTATGTGCCATGGCCCAGGATTTATCTAGAGATGGAGAAAGAGTAATAAAATCCTACCTGAGACCAAGTTCCGTTGCTACTCTCTCTGAGTGATCAGATCTTAAAGCCAGAATCACTGAATATTGCCCAGTTGGCCTGTTGAAACACAAGAACAGCATTAGGACATTTTGGTAACTGCTCCCACGGGAGAAGTTTTCAGTGCGGCATTTTGCTCAAGCCTATGAAGAGTGCTGAGACCAAGATAGCTGAGTGTCCAGGGAACAGAGAAGCAGACCATCAGATGATACTTATTCATAGGTAATATCTACTTTCCCTCCGGCAGCACCTCCCTTACTTTTCTCAGGCCTGATCACGAAGTAGCCCAAGTGGTTGTTGCCAGGCCTTGGCTCATATCAACAGTTGTGATGACTCGGCTCTGAAGGTCATTGTGAGGCGTGATGACACGTCTAGCTGCCTAACCAATCAGGCCCTGGGACTCAGGGAAATAGTGAAAGGGGGAGGGAGGGAACTGCTCCTCTCCCTACTTGCGTTCCCTTCTAGATCATTTGCCGCTCCTGCAGGAACCGAGGCTGCTCAGTGGTCTGGGACAGAAATCATGCAGATACACCAAGGCAATGTGGCATTTTCATCTGCCATCAACAAACCGATTGAGCTGAGGAACTCCAACCCTCATGTGTAATGTGCGGTTGAGGACTGTCATTTGTCCAAATTAGTAAAAATACAACACATACCGAAGGCGTTAGGTACACGGGCCCAAGAGACAGGTGATCTGAATTCCAGTCCCTGTTCTGTGCGATATCGGGCAAATGCCATCAACTCTGATCCTCTTTGCAAAGTAGGGATAATAACAGCAACTCCACTCTTAGGGGTTTCTGAAGATCAGATGAGACGAGACAGTAGTCCTCACTTATGTACGGTTTGGCTCCCAGCTGTATCTTACATTTAGTCAACTGCGGTCCGAAAATATTAAATGGAAACTTTCAGAAATAAGCAATTCACATATGTCATACCTGTCTCTTCTCTTCTAGCACCTCTCAGTCTCTCACCCTATTCAGCCCCGAAGCAGAAGTAACCCATATTCTAGCGATCAGTGTTCAGATCTTGTATTTGAGTGTGCTCACAACGTTCTGAGAGCCATTGTGAGTTGCCCCGATTCTTCTTGGTGCTGCAGCTATCAGGACCTGGAGCTTATTGAAAGGCAGTGGGATAAGGAGAAAGGGAGTTTTGTTGCTCCTCATTTGCTCTCTAATCCGGACCAAGTGTAATTCCTGGAGGAAATTCAGCTACTCAGAATGACTCCACGGTCTGGGTAACACTCAAATACACCTTTAAATGGTATTTACAAAATGAATCGACTAGATAAACCCCATCCTAGATGGTTAATAGCTATGAGGAGACCTCTCATTTGCCCACATTAGTAACATGCTGCTGTACACGGAAGGGGATGGGGGCAGAAGCTCGAGAGACCGGTGTTTGTTTTCCAATCCCGGTTCTGTGTGACCTCGGGCAAGACTTTTAACATCTTGGATCCACACGTTCCGCCTTCGTAAAGTGGGGATGACAGCTGCACTTCCTCCCTTAGGTGTTTATGAGGTTGTTGGCTATGCAACTACTTGTGTTTACACAAGTGTGAACATTCCATCGTATCCCTGAAATTTCTGCCAACACCTGACATTTAGAACCTCAGGAGGAATGACTCAGCATGTGCCATGTTTCCAGAGAGCTGGGCCAACCACTCTTGAAGCCATGCATTTGCTCAGTTCGAGTTCTCACTGGGAATGGGAATGCTGAAGTCTGCCTGGGACACAGATGGCTGTAAGTCTGGGCCTCTAGGCTGGAAGCACTGCTGCTGGCGGTACTTATGGTATTCAGGGTGTCGTTGCGCCAACTCAGGTACAATGTGTTAGGATTCCATAGCCTACGTACGTACCAAACTTCGACCTTTGTCTACAGTGCCTTTGTGATGGCTGCCGCCTATGCCTCTGTTGCAACCGAGTTCCCAATCCTCAGGGCAATTATGGAAAAACAATTGTTGTACCCCGTTGCACAACCAAGCTATTCCAACATGACTTAAGCACAGAATCCATAAACCTAGTGAAGCAATCATTGCCGTCGATGAACCCATAGTCTGATGATGATGATTTGAGATTCTCTGGAAGAAGAATTTGATAAATATGAACAGAGTAGAGGGAACCCCCAAACTATGTCTAGTACCTACCGAAAACAAACAACAAACTAATCTGGATAAAGGGGGAAGAAATAAAAAATAAAAAAACAAAACAAAACAAAACTGAAAGACAGGTTCACAGTTTTACCCAGTGGGAAATCCTTTTCCTAGAATAACAGATAGGAAGGAGTAAGTTTTGTCCTGAAAAACCAATCCTTAGTTGAAAATATGGCAAGTCAAAATGCATTACTACACCTAAACTACCAAACATCATAGCTTAGCCTAGCCTACATTAAATAGGCACGGAACGCTTACATTTGGGCAGTATCTGCAGTAACTGCATACCTCTTCTTCTCATCAGAAGCAGGACGCACTGTTCAGTGCTTTGTAGACACGATGGAATGCGGAAAACCGACACACGATGTCCAAAAAGCACTGCAACGCAAAAGACACTATGTATCGCCAGTTGACCCTCGTGTTCATGCGGCTGTCGGGGAGCTGAGGCTCTCTATTTCTGCCCAGCACCACAAGAGAATATGATACCTCACATCGCTAGCCAGGAAAAGACAAAAATTCAAAGTTCGAGGTACATTTTCCATGAAATGTGCATCATTCTCGCACCATCGCAAGGTTAAAATGTTATTAAGTCGAACAGTCTTAAGTTGGGGACCCTTCTATACAATAAAACGGTAAAAAGATGTCGGTTGGTAATTATGCCTCTGAGTTTGGGGTAAATGTAGCATCTGCTAAAATGCACCACCTGGTAAACCCTCATTACCTAATCGGTACTGGGGCTCAAAGTCCAGTTGCGCCTGTACTTTGGGGATCCTTCTAAATATAAACAAACTACTCCCTATATTCTGAGGGCAGGTACCAAACAGAAAATAGAGAGTACATGAGTATAACTCAGCCTAAATTTGGAATTTTTGCTTCGCTTCAATTTTCCATAGCCATAGTGCCCACTGCCATGAGATATCCCAAGTGGGCTTAGAAACTCGGACCCTCTGAGTAAAAACTGAAAATGAAGTCTTTGGTACCTACGACAGGCTTGAGGAAACAGGTCCGCATGGAACTCCCTTTTTCCCACCCCGAAATGGTTTGTGAATCCCAATCAAAATTAAAGGAGGGCCTTTGAGGTTTGAAACTTAGCATGCATGATCTATTGATACATGTGCATTACTGCCACATTGTCTCCATTGAACAGACGAATTTGGTCATTCTAATGGTCTAAGAGTCTGGTCTGAAACTTGGAAAAAAAAGCAATGATCCTTCATGCTGGAGTTCCTCGACTTTGATGTCGAGGGCCACTCATTTAATTCCCCTGTACCGGTTTTCTATTATAGGTATAACAAACCGCCACAAACTTAGTAGCTTAAAAGAACACAAACGTATTATAGTTTTGAAAGTCAGCATTCTAAAATGGACTGGCAGCCCTGTGTTCCTTTTGGCACTGTTAGAATCCATTCCCTCACATTGTCAGCTTCCATTGGCTGCCCACATTCACTGCCTTGTAGTTCCCATCACTGCAACCTCTACTTCTGTTGTCATATTGCTCCCCTGACTCTGACACAGCTATTGACCGAAACGGTCAGTAACCACAACACTAAAAAAAGAACACTACTTTTTAGCACATCATTTCATCAGTTGTGGTTCTGCAGACAGCACGTGGATCGTAGAAAACTATTACTTAAACCATTTATGTTGATCCTTTCAGATGAACCCACCTGGAATGGGGCCCCCTCTGACACGTGGCCCAAGAATTTGTCCACATCGCAATACAACGTGAACTCTTATGAGTGCCCCTCCAGCCAACTTTAAACTACGCAAACACTGGCGACATTCTTTTGTCCCTCTGGAAATCTCCGGACCATCTACGATAGCCAGAAGTCACCCATGACCTTCTCCTGCACTCGGCCACGTGCCATATGCCAGAAGAGTGGCAATCGTTGCCCGTGTACTGGAGTCTCCTGGTAATAGGCCCTAAGCCCGTTACTTTCCATCCTCTGCACAGAGCTACCAATTCTGCCTTGGGTCATGGAAACAGCAAACCACAAGTTAGGCACAGACACCAAGATCCCCTTACTACATGATAGAGCACAATGGGGCCCCTCTGGCATATCCCACCTGCAGTAGAGGGTGGCTTTCTCTGCCCTTCCATTGTTTGACACATGCCACAAGTGCTGAAGTAGGTCAACCCTCCCCTGCAATCCTTTACTTGATGGGAAGGCCTTTGGGATCGAACGACTGAAAAGTAAAGGGAATTTGTACAGGTTATCAGCACCATAATGCATGATGGAGCTTCAGCAAGAAGTTTCTAAAAAGCGTGAATCTCAAGGATCTGTACAACTGATTGAATGTCAGGCCGTTGTCTCAAAGATCTAAACAACTGATTGATTTTCAGGCCGTTGTCTCAAGGATCTGCACAACTGACTGAATGTCAGGCCGTGGATTCCCTTGCCAACAAGTCCTCGAATCTGAAAATTATGACAGATCCTTTGGCCATTGCCAAAGATCTGGCCGTCTGATACAACCAATGGCAATTTCAAAAAGTCCTTATCCAAGGTTGCTTTCAACAAGGTAACTTTCTCTGGAAATTTTCAGCCTCCTAGAGGCCAAAAATATAAATCAGGTGTTCAAGGATGCTTCAACATTTGAAGATTGATTAATGTAATCTGTCACATCGAGGATAAAGGGTGGAAATATAAAACCCGATCCCACACTGGAGAAGCCCAGGAAGAGCATCGATCTTGTTAGTGGAGACACTTGCGATTTCATGGGACTTCTAGGAGAAATGACAGGAGAAAGCGAGGCCGCCACTGAGTCCTGCAAGTTCTGCTCTTTCCTGCTGAAACAGGTGGGAGAGGCTCAGAGGGCATTGCTGGGGGACGATCGTCAGCTAAGCACACCCAAGCACCGCGGTGACATTTATGTAGATGCAGTCTGTGTCCTTTCTTTCTTCCAGAAAACCGAATGCCTTGAGACAATGCTTGGGAACACCATTTGGATTGTTGGTCCCCAGAGCTGACACTATCCTTGCCACTGGAATCAGGGCTCTGTTCCACACACCTCATGCACCTGACATATACTCTGGAAACTGTGCAGGATGCAGAGACACAATTTTGCAAAGGGCACAGTCATTCTCCAGACATAATACCCACAATGCACTCCCAAGTCGACACAGACTAACAGAATGTGGTATGCAGGGTGAACTCTCCTCTCAGTTACCTGCATCTGTTTCCTGCATACCTTGATTTATTCTCCAGCATTTAGGTTTTACAACTTTCAAACTTATGGAAGAGTTGAGATAATACTACAAAGAACACCTATATACCGTTTACCCAGACTGCAAAATTGTTTTAACTTTCCTATTTTTGATCCTGCCACACAAACTAATTCTAGCTCGCGCTCGCGCTCGCGCTCGCGCTCTCTCTCTCTCTCTCTCTCTCTCTCTCTCTCTCTCTCTCTTACTTACACAGGCATACATTTTTACAGTTACATTTCTGTTATTCCAAAAATCCCCGAATTGTCCTAATATTGACATGGGACATCACCTGGAAAATTCTGCATCTTTTAACTGGAAATGATATGGGACATCTCTTCTAGAGTTCCTAGTTTTTTTTTGTTTTCCTTTTTTATTAGTAATCCTAATTAAGTTTTCTTTCCTCCTTTCTGTGGAACAAAGGCCCTCTCCTCCAAATCCAGATAGTGACCCTGAAAATGGTAACTCACAGACTCTGGCATTTGATAAGGATCATCAGACCACCTGAGGAAATGGCCCTAGTCAAAACAGGATCCTTAGAATCTGAGAAAGGAGGGGACTTTAGGCCAAAGTTTTTTTATTGTTTCAGAAATATATTAACCCAGCCTGTTCTCCTTTACTCACTTCTTTGGTAAAACAATAGTAGAAAGTAATACATAGATGATTTAGATAACAACATTGTATCTTTTCCTTGTCAAGTGACTGGGGCAGCACTTCAGTAGAAACCCAAGATCCCCGGCATGAGTGAGGCAAAAAGGGATACAGCTGCGTGAAACCTCAATAGACAGGGACGATGACCCTTCTCAGCAGGAAGCAGATACAGAAGAACAGACCTCCCGTCCCTCAACATCGCTACTAAGAAGAAGCGGATTCATGGCTCTTGGAAAAGAGTTAGGCAGGAAAGTTAGATTGGGGCTTTCGGTATGCCTACAAGGAAAGCGAGTCGAGTTCTTCCTTTTGGGTACCGCTTCTAGCCAGTAAAGCGCAAAATGCAATGAAGTCCGCAATGACATTCAACACACCTGAACCCCATTATACCATGATCATAAGGTGACGCATATACCCAGAAGTTCATTAAGTCCATTATAACAGGCTGAATTCTGGGAAGGAACATGCGCAGAAAGCAAATGATGAATCACGGAGTCCTGCCAGTCTTAATTGTCAATCAAGAATGCTCAGTGCTCTCAAAAAGTGCCCACCTAGAGCAAATAGGGAACAAAACCCCAAAAGCTTGGTCGCCAGGCCTTTTGAGCCACGCCTCTCTTGCTCAGGCCCGCTTCCACGTCTGCAAGTGTACTTTCCCTTCTAACGAAACTTGTCTTCTCTACAGTATTTCGTTATCTCGCTCTATCCATTGTTCCAGACATCAAGAATGGGATGACGTGCCGGGAGAGGATCCCCGCTCGCCGGTAACAGTGTCATCCTTTGTACCTCGTTCCTAATCAAAGATTATACAATACACTTAGTGTCATGTTCTTCATAATCTAATATCTAGATCACATCACAACTTGGCTGCTTTTTCTCCTTAAACAATAGTAATGTTTTTGAAAAGTTTATTCCAATTTTAATTTGTCTTCCATTCCTTGATTATGACATTGGAGTTAAAGATGAAAGAGTCTCAGGATTTCTCCATGGTAATCAACGGACTATATCCTCTTTATAATCACTTAGTAATCGGAGCATGTGTAAATATCATAGTTTTCTACGATCTTTTACCCAATGATTTTGCATCCAAAGAAACATTTTTCCTCAATAAATTATTATCAAGCAGGCTAAAAATATGAACACTTTTAACGGGAATTTTCTTCTCCATCAGTTATTTGGCATTATTTGCTCATAATGGTTTACATTTCTGCACTTGCCATGAATCCTTCAGCTTAGATATGTCATGGGGTGGGGGGTTCTTTGTGGGTTTGTTTAGATTTTAAACCTTTTATGTGTTTATCGGCCCTCTTGGGGATAGGTGAGGGCTTGTTGAAAATGACATCAGAATGACGTTTATCCGCGATTAGTCGACACCACAGATGTCCCCAGAAGAGAGCTCAACCGAGAAAGCCTGAGAAAGATGATGCAAATCAGTTAATCCAGTAGACCCAGGGCCCACTTTCTCCTGGCTCCTCCCCAACACACAGAATTGTTTCCAGTAGCAATCATAAGAGATTGCTCTGGGGGCATGGTCTGACTATGCCAAGATTATTATTGTTTTCCTTTTGTCATGAGCATGGGTCTGTGTCCTGATCTATTCTTTTCCATTGACAGAGTGTCAATCCATGTTTTAATTGTTAAATCGATAGCCTAGATGTTCATATATCATACGGAAAGACCACTATCATGGTTATTCCCAAATGTGTTCTCCTCTGTGTGCTGAATAATCGGCTCATTTATGGCAAACTTCTGTTGGTGTTCATGACTATGTTTGCACTGAATGCATAGATTTATTTGTTATTTCATACCTCATTCTTAGAGGAGTATATAACGTCTTCTTTTGCGTGTTTAAGTTGTATCTCTTCTTTTCGCAAATTATCTCGTGATTGACTTGCTTCTTCTATAGAGACGTGCACTTAAGGCAGCTGACCAATTGCCACATGTCACTAAGTTATAGTGCATCAGGAATATTAAATGAAATTGGACAGGAGCACTGTAAAGCACACCAAGCCATGTGCTTCCATTAGCCCCACCCTTCCTGTAAAAATCCATGCCCTATCTCTGGGCAATACCCACAGGCATCACATTTGAATGATGACTATATCGTTGTTCTGTACCGGAGACTTTCAAGGTAATGTGGCTTGAAGATTGTGACTACCCACAGTCCTGTTTTCTACAACAAAATACCCCTTATCAGGGAATTGGCTTTTTCCAGAAGTAGCGGTTTAAGTGCCATGGCCCAGGTTTTATCTAGAGATGGAGAAAGAGTAATAAAATCCTACCTGAGACCAAGTTCCCTTGCTACTCTCTCTGAGTGATCAGATCTTAAAGGCAGAATCACTGAATATTGCCCAGTTGACCTGTTGAAACACAAGAACAGCATTAGGACATTTTGGTAACTGCTCCCACGGGAGAAGTTTTCAGTGCGGAGATTTTGCTAAAGCCTATGAAGAGTGCTGAGGCCAAGATAGCTGAGTGTCCAGGGAACAGAGAAGCAGACCATCAGATGATACTTATTCATAGGTAATATCTACTTTCCCTCTGGCAGCACCTCACTTACAATTCTCAGGCCTGATCACGAAGTAACCCAAGTGCTTGTTGCCAGACCTTGGCTCATATAAACAGGTGTGATGACTTGCCTCTGAAGGTCATTGGGAGGCGTGATGACATGTCTAGCTGCCTAACCAATCAGGCCCTGGCTCTCAGGGAAATAGTGGGAGGGGGAGGGACGGAATTGGTCTTCTTCCTCGTTGCCTTCCCTTCTAGATCAATTGCCGCTCATGCAAGAAGTGAGGCTGCTCAGTGGTCTGGGAGAGGAAACATGCAGATACACCAAAACAATGTGGCATTTTCATCTGCCATCAACAAACCTATTGAGCTGAGGAACTCCAACCCTGATGTGTAATATCAGGTTGAGAACTGTCATTTGTCCAAATTAGTAAAAATACAACGCATACAGAAGGAGTTAGGGACACGGGCTCAAGGGACATGTGATCCAATTTCCCGTCCCATTTCTCTGCGAATTCGGGCAAATGCCATCTACTCTGATCCTCTATGTAAAGTAGGGATCACAACAGCAATTCCCCTCTTAGACGTTTCTAAAGATCAGATGAGAAGAGACACTGGTCCCCCCTCATGTGCGATATGGCTCCCAGCGGTATGTTTTCTTTGGTCAACTGCTGTCTGAATATATTAAATGGAAACTTTCGTAAATAAGCAATTCATGTATGTGATACCTGTCTCCTCTCTTCTGGCAACTCTTGGTCACTCACCGTATTCAGCCCCGAACCAGATTTACCCAGGTGCTGGCGATCAGTGTTCTGATCTTGTCTTTGCGTGCAGTAACAAAGTTCTGAGAGCCTTTGTGAGTCGCCTGATTCCTCTTGGTGTTCAGGCTATCAGGCCCTGGGGCTTAGAGAAAGGCCGTGGGATAAGGAGAAAGGGAGTTATTGCTTCAACTTTGCTCTATAATCCGGAACAACTGTGATTCCTGTAGGAAATGCAGATGTTCATAATGACTCCATGGTCTGGGTCACACTGAAATACATATTTACATGGTATTTACCAGATGAATTGACTGTGTAAACCCCAACCTAGATGGGAAATAGCTATGAGGAGAGCTAGCATTTGCCCACATTAGTAGCATGCTTCTCTACACAGAAATGGTAGGAGCAGAAGCTCGAGAGACAGGCTGCTTGTATTCCAATCCCGGTTCTGTGTGACCTCGGGCAAGAATTTTTGACCAGTCGGATCCACACGTTTCCCCTTTGTAAAGTGGGAATGACAGCTATACTTCCTCCCTTAGGTGTTTGTGAGGTTGTTGGCTTTGCAACTACTTGTATTCAATCAAGTGTGAATATTCGATCGTATCCATGAAAGATTTGCCAACATCTGTTGTTGAGAACTTCAGCTAGAATGACTCAGCATGCGCCATGTTCCCCGAGAGCTGGGCCAACAATTTTTGCAGCCATGCATTAGCTCAGTTCCAGTTCTCACTGGAGCCGGATATGCTGAAGTCTGCCTGGGACACAGATGGCCGTAAGTCTGGGCCTCTTGGCTGCAAGCACTGCTGCTGGCAGTACTTATGGTATTCAGGGTGTCGTTACCCCAAATAAGGTACAAGATGATAAGATTCCATATCCTACGCATGTACCAAATTTCAGCCTCTGTCTACAGTGCCTTTGTGATGGCTGCTGCCTATGCATCTGTTGCAACAGAGTTCCTGATTCTCAGGGCCATTAGGGAAAACACTCGTTGTACCCCGTGGAACAACAAAGCCAATCCAACATGACTTCAGCCCAGAATCCTTAAACCTAGTGAAGCAATCATTGCCGTCGATGAGCCCCTTGAGTCTGATGATAATGATTTGTGATTCTCTGGAAGAAGAAATTTATAAATATGATCAGGGTAGTGGGGACCCCCGAAGTATGTCTAGTACCTACCGAAAACAAACAGCAAACTAATCTGGATAAAGATGGAAGAAATAAAAAAAAAAAAACTGAAAGACAGGTTCAGAGTTTGATCCAGTGGAAAATCCTTTTCCTATAAAAACAGATAGGATGTGGAAAGTTTTGTCCTGACAAACCAATCCTTAGTTGAAAATATAGCAAGTGAAAATGCATTTACTACACCTAAACTACCAAACATCATAGCTTAGCCTAGCCTACCTTAAATAGGCCCGGAGCGCTTACATTTGAGCTGTATCTGCAGTAATTGCCAACCTCTTCTTCTCATCGGAAGAAGGAGACACAGTTGAGTGTTTTGTAGACACGACAGGATGCGGAAGCCCGACACGCGATGTCCAAAAAGCCCTGCAACGCAAAGGATACTATGTATCGGCAGTTGACCCTCGTGTTCGTTGGGATGTCGGGGAGCCGAGGCTCTCTATCATTGCCCAGGACCACGAGAGAATATCATACCTCATATCGCTAGCCAGGAAAAGAGGAAAATTCAAAATTTGAGGTACAGTTTCCACAGAATGTGCATCATTTTCGCACCATCAGGTCAAAAAGACATTAAGTTGAACCATCTTACATTGGGGATGATTCTCTACAATAAAACGATAAAAAGATATCGGTTGGCAATTTTGCCTCTGAGTTTGGGATAAATTAAGCATCCGCTATAATGCACCACCTGGTAAACCCTCATTACCCAATCGGTCCTGGGGCTCAATTTCCCGTTGCACCTGTACTTTGTGGATCCTGCTAAATATAAACAAACTACTCCCTATAATCTGGGGGCAGTTACCAAACATAAAATAGAGAGTACATGAGTATAATTCAGCCACAAGTGCTGAAGTTGTTCATCCCTCTCCTGCAATCCCTGACTTAATGGGAAAAACTTTGTTATCAACCGACTGAAAAGCAAAGGGAAATTTTACAGGATACTGGCTCCATCGTGCATGATGGAGCTTGCAGAAACGTTTCTAAAGAGCATGAAACTCAAGGATCTGCGCAACTGATTGAATTTCTGGCAGTTTTCTAAGCCCTGGATTCCCTTGCCAACAAGTCCTCGAATCTGAAAATTATGACAGACCCGTTGGCCATTTCCAAAGTTCTGGCCCTCTGATACAACCAATGGTAGGTTCAAAAAGTCCTTATCAAAGGTTGCTTTCAACAAGGTAATGTTCTCTGCAAATTTTTGGCCTCCTAGACGCCAAAAACATAAATCAGGTATGCAAGGCTGGTTCAACATTTGAAGATTGATTAATATACTTTGTCACATCGAGGATAAAGTGTGGAAATAGAAAACCCGATCCCAGACTGGAGAGGCCCAGGAAGAGAATCGGCCCGGTTAGTTCAGACACTTGGGATTTCATGGGCCTTCTAGGAGAAATGACAAGAGAAAGAGAGGCAGCCACTAAGACCTAAAATTTCTGCACTTTCCTGCTGAAACAGTTGGGAGAGGCTCAGAGGGCATTGTCGGGGAATGATCGTCAGCTAAGCACACCCAAGCGCCGCGATGACATCTACAGTCTCCAAAAGATTCGATCCGGGTCTTGCCATCTTTGGCTGGGGGACATCATAATGCAGGTTTCTACCAACAGGCTTCTAGTTAGTAAATCATAATTTCTTCGTTGTCCTGAGGATACACAATAAAGTCTAGTCATTAAAGGCCTGGGACATAGTACACAGAACATCTTGATCTACAGAGGACAGAATCGTTACCTGAGAGTGGGAATGGCAGAATCAAGCATTCTAAGTGCAGTTTTGGATTTCTGAAATGCCTTCTGAATGCCCATTGCATAGACCTTTAGCTTTGAAAGCTGACGTCTTGATTTGCAAGATCCAGGCTTTGTTGCAAGAAATACATATTATACAGAGCCCTAGATAAGCAAAGCTCAGAGCCTAGACTTATGCATTTTTAGCCATACATAAGCAGGACCCAGGACAGGATAATGCTGATTTCTCACCCTAAGGTGTGACTCGGGCCCTTTCAGAGCCGGGCACTTCACTGGGCATAGTGTCAGCTTGTGCTGGCGTGCCGGCTATGCACTGCAAATTCGAGGGTGCATTACATGTGAATGGGTTCAATTCAATTGCACAGTGCATCACTTGTGTGACTCTATGAAAGTGACCGTGGAAAGAGGCTTGGATAGGCAGGAGAGAGTATCGAAACAGGAAATGTGAAAGGTCGTGAATCCCGGAGCCAAATGGCACATGGCCTCCTATTCTACTTGGACCTTTGCGAAGGAGACATCCACTAAGTGCCCCACCGCAACAGAAGGAGTTCAGGGGAGATGAGGAATGACAGCCTGGCATTTATGGAAGACAGGCCTCGAGGGAGTGCCCTCGAGTTCCCCAAGGCATTTTTATAGGAAGAGTGAGTTTTAGCTGCAGGCCCTAGGACGAGACTCCATAGAAATGCCAAGAGGCCTGATAACTAGACAAGGCCTGAGATCAGGAATCGATGGCCCAGAGTGTGCAACTATCCTGATTGAGATCCATGGCAGCAGCTACCAGCATCAACTGAAGATCCCGGTATGCACCGAAGGCCAAGAAGGATCTGTTATAGCCATTCACCAAAGATGCAGGGAAGAAATGGCGGGCACTCAAAGACTGAGGGGGAGAAGAGGGCAAAGAGGACAGATCCACCTTCTTGGCTATAATCATCTGTAGATAGATCATTTCATGAAGAAGAGGAAGAGAGGGAAGAGTATTTAGATGCAGAGGAGGATAGGGAAGAGGAGGAATTAAGAACTGTGCAGGGTGTGCAGCACAGGGAAAGGAGGAGAAAAGCAAGGGGAGAAATAGAGGAGGAGGAATAGTAGGAGGGGTGAGGGAAAGGGGGTTGGAGAGGCAGAGAAAGGAGGAAAAAAAGAAGGCAAGAAGGGGGTGCAGGGGAGATGTATGGGAGGAGAGAGCAGTCCTTATAAGGTTATTGGATGTTGAATTTACACAATTTCAATGCCAAAAAATAAGTGATGATTTACATAAATGTTTAAGTTTTAAACTGGAACAGATTGAGTCCCCTGAATGGGCAAGGTTCAATAATTTCTTCCCTCAGCTGAAATAAAGGTTCATGAGTAGGTCGACGTCAGTTATAGATAGGTAAGATTAACTTGTGAGCAAGTGAGTTAATGCTTGGAATTAGATATCTGCTCGAAAATTACAACATGCGCAAAACTTCTAAGCGGTATCAAACGCTTATATGTCTAACAGGAAGTTTCTCTTATTCTACAGCTGAACTTCATGAAATAGTTGAAGGCTATGTCATGAATCAGAGCTCTGCATGCCAAAAGAAAAATGAAAAATAAGAAAAGCTGAGTTAAGTAAAACATATGCATTTGTAATTGCAAGATGTTTGGGAATCTCTGGTACCAAGAAGCACCATCTGACTGCACCCAATGACACAGAAAGAATTCCTGTCTTATGCAGAATCTGGGAAGAAGGTAGGGAGCACACAGCCGGAAGGGGAAGGAAATGTTCTCACAGGGAAGGGCAGCTCTGTTTGGCACCCCTTTTCACAAAAGCTCCCAGTCCCAAATGGAATAACTGCTTGCTTCTTCTTCTGCTCATGGGTCCTTGATCCTGCCCAGTCCCACTAGCTCTGGGTTTTGCCGCATCCGTGATCCTCCTTCTTGCAAAAGCTCATTCACTCAGTCCAGTCTTTTTTCAGGTTGGGAAATCAGAAACTCAAGGGTCCTCACAACACTTGAGCTGACAGGACTTGTTGACTTACCTTAGGTTCAGAAAAGAGATTAGCCATGAAGCCAATTCAGGCTTCGTAGAGGGAAGGAGCTAGCCTTACAAAGAAGGCCAAGAATAGCAGAGAATAGGGACGAGGACGAGTTCTGTTCTGAGTCCCGAGGCTTTTGTGGGCTGAATCATCACTTTATCCCTTGTTCTTGGGGGAGATGTGAGCGTAAAGAGAAAGTAAGAGGGTCAAAAATCGGGTTCCCCTCCAGTGTAAGCCAAGAGAGATGTGTCAGCATAAAAACACATCTAACACAAAGGAGTAAAACGGAGCTTTTAATTTAAAAGCTCAAAGAAGGTGGGATTTATTATGCATTATTTTTTTCTTGCAATTTCCAAAAGGATGGGGAGGCATAACCTGGTCGGTCACTTGGCTCTTTGCAAAGGCCAGCTGAATCGTGCTATACCTTATGTCAGCATCCACAGCCACTTTGACAGATGCACATCATTTAGCTACATGCCCAGTTGCCTACTGAGTAAATAGCTCGGCACATTTCTAGAGGCTTCTTTAGGTTTTATGTGTTTATCGGCACTCTTTGGGATAGGTGATGGCTTGTTGGGAATGACATCAGAACGTCCTTTATCCATGACTGGTCGGCACAACAGATGTGCCCGGAAGAGAACTCAAGGGAGAAAACCTGAGAAAGATGATGCGACCCAGTTAATACAGTAGACCCAGAGGCCCCTTTCTCCTGGCTCCTCCCCAACACACACACACTTGTTTCCAGTAGTAATCATAAGAGATTGCTCTGGGGGCATCGTCTGACTTGAAATGCCCAGATTATTTTTTTCCTTTTGTCATGAACATGGGTGTGTGTTCTGATCTATTCTTTTCCATTGACATAGTGTGAATCCCAGTTTAAATTGTTAAGTTGATAGCCGAGATGTAAATATATCATAGGGAAAGACCACTACCATGGCTATACCCAAATGGGTTCTCTACCGTGGACCAAATATTCGGCTCATTCGTGGCAAACTTCTGTTGGCGTTGATGACTATATTTACACTGAATGCATAGATTTATTTGTTATTTCATACCTCATTCTTAAATGAGTATATCACATCTTCTTTCACGTGTTTAAGTTGTATCCTTTTCGCAAATTATCTCCTGATTGACTTGCTTATTCTGTAGAGATGTGCACTTACGGCACCTGTCCAATTGTCATATGTAACTAAGTTACAGTGTAACAAGTATAGGAAATGAAATTGAACAGGAGCACTCTAAAAGACAACAAGTCATGCGCTGGTTATTAGTCTCCTCCCATCCTGTAAAACACTATGCCCTAACTCGGGGCAATACCCACAGGTGTTATATTAGAATGTTAACTAAATTATTGTTCTGTACCAGAGACTTGCAAGGTAATGTGGCTTTAGAATTTGGACTACTCACAGCCCTCTTATCTAGAAGTAAATACAACATATCAGGGAATTGGCATTTTCCAGAAGCAGGGGTTTAAGTGCCATGACCCAGGTTGAATCAAGAGATGGAGAAAGAGTAATAAAATCCTACCTGAGACCGAGTTCCCCTGTGACTCTCTCTGAGTGATCATATCTTGAAGCCAGAACCGCAGACCACTGTCCAGTTGACCTGTTGAAACACAATGAACAGCTTTAGGACATTTTGGTAACTGCTCCAACGGGAGAAGATTTCAGTAGGGACAGTTTGCTCAAGCCTATGAAGAGTGCTGAGGCCAAGATAGCTGAGTGTCCAGGGAATAGAGGAGCAGAAGAGCAGACGATACCCAGTCATCGGTAAAATCTGCTTACCCTCTAGCAGCACCTCACTTACTATTCTCAGGAATGATCACGAAGTAGCCCAAGTGGTTGTTGCCAGCCCTTGGCTCATATCATTAGGGGTGATGACTTGGTTCTGAAGATCATTGTGAGGCGTGATGACACGTCTTGGTGCCTAACCAATCAGGCCCTGGGACTCAGGGAAAGAATGGGAGAGGGAGAGATGGAACTGGTGCTCTCCCTCCTTGCCTTCCGTTCTAGATCAATTGCCGCTCCTGCAGGAACCGAGGCAGCTCAGTGGTCTGGGACAAAAATCATGCAGATACACCGAGGCAATGTGGAATTTTCGTCTGCCATCAACAAAGCGATTGAGCTGAGGAACTCCAACCCTCTTGTGTAATGTGCATTTGAGGACTGTCATTTGTCCAAATTAGTAAAAATACAATACATACAGAAGGTGTTAGGGACACGGGCTCAAGAGACAGGTGATCTGATTTCTGGTCCCAGTTCTTTGCAATTTGGGGCATATGCCATCAACTGTGATCCTCTTTGCAAAGTAGGAATCACAACAGCCACTCCACTCTTAGGGGTTCCTGAAGATCAGAAGAGATGAGACAGTAGTCCCCCCTCATGTGCGGTTTGGCTCCCAGGGGTATGTTACCTTCGGTCAACTGAGGTCCGAATATATTAAATTGAAACTTTCGGAAATAAGCAATTCACATATGTGATACCTGTCTCCTCTCTTCTGAAAACTCTCGGTCACTCACCGTATTCAGCCCCGAACCAGAAGTAACCTAGGTGCTGGAGTTCAATATTCACATCTTGCCTTTGAGTGTGGTCACAAAATTCTGAGTGCCCTTGTGAGTTGTCTGATTCCTCTTGGTGCTCAGGCTATCAGGCCCTGGGGTTAGAGAAAGACAGTGGAATAAGGAGAAAGGGAGTTATTTTGATCCTCCTTTGCTCTCTAATCCGGACTAACTGTGCTTCCTGCAGGAAATGCAACTGCTCAGAATGACTCCACGATCTGGGTAACACTCAAATACACATTTACATGATATTTACCAGATGAAATGACTAGATAAACCCCAACCTAGATGGGATATAGCTATGAGGAGAACTAGCATTTGTGTATATTAGTAAAATGATGTTGCATACAGAAGTGGTTAGGAGCAGAAGCTCGAGAGACAGGCTGATTATATTCCAACCCCGGTTCTGTGTGACCTCGGGCAAGTCTTTTGACCTTAAGGATCCAAACGTTCCCCCTTTATAAAGTGGGGATGACAGCTACACTTCCTCCCTTAGGTGTTTGTGAGGCAGTTGGCTATGCGTGATCATTCCATCGTATCCCTGAAAGTTCTGCCAACAACTGCTATTGAGAACCTCAGCTGGAAGGAATCAACATGCGCCATGTTCCCAGACAGCTGGGCCAACCACCCTTGCAGCCATGCATTTGCTCAGTTCCAGTTCTCACTGGGAACGGGAATGCTGAAGTCTGCCTTGGACACAGATGACTGTAAGTCTGGGCCTCTAGGCTGGAAGCACTGCTGCTGGAGGTACTTATGGTATTCAGGGTGGCGTTATGCCAACTCAGGTACAATGTGATTGGATTCCTTAGCCTACGTATGTACCAAACTTCGACCTCTGTCAACAGTGCCTTTGTGATGGATGCCGCCTATGCCTCTGTTGAAACAGAGTTCCCGATCCGCAGGGCCATTAGGGAAAAACAATTGTTGTACCCCGTGGCACAACCAAGCTATTCCTACACGACTTAAGCACCGAATCCATAAACCTAGTGAAGCAATCATTGCCGTCAATGTGCCCCCTGAGTCTGATGATAATGATTTTAGATTCACTGGAAGAAGAATTTTATAAATGTGATCAGGGTAGAGGGGACCCACGAACTATGCCTAGTACCTACCGAAAACAAACAACAAACTAATCTGGATAAAGGGGGAAGAAATAAAAAATAAAAACAAAATAAACAAAACTGGGATCCCGCTAAATATAAACAAACTATGCCCTGTAATCTGAGTGCAGTTACCAAACAGAAAATAGAGAGTACATGAGTATCATTCAGCCTAAAGATTAGATCTTTGGCTTCGCTTCAATTTTCCATAAAAATATTGCCCACTGCCCTGAAATATCCCAAGTGGTCACGCACACTCAGACCCTCTGAGTATAAACTGAAATGAAGTCTTTGGGACCTACGACGGGCTTGAGGAAACAGGAACCCATGGAACTCCCTTCTTCCCCCCCCCCAGTTTTTTGTTGAGCCCAATCAAAATTACAGGAGGGCCTTTGAGATTTGAAACCTAGTATGCATGATCTATTGATAAATGGTCATTATTGTCACTTTGTCTGCATTGAACAGACGAATTTGGCCAAGCTAACGGTCTAAGAGTCTGGTCTGAGACTTGGAAAACAAACGAATGGTCCTTCATGGTGGAATTTCTCAACACTGATGTCAAGGGACACTCATTATTTACCCTGTCTCGGTTTTCTATCACAGCTATAACAAACCGCCACAAACTTAGTAGCTTAAAAGAACACAAACGTATTATAGTTTTGAAAGTCAGCATTCTAAAATGGGTTGGCAGCACTGCATTCCTTTTGGCAGTGTGAGAATCCATTCTCTCCCTTTGCCAGCTTTCATAGGCTGCCCACATTCAGTGGCTTGCAGTTCCCATCACTTCAAGCGCTACTATTGTAGTAACGTCACTCCCCTGACTCTGACACAGCTATTGAACGAAACGTTCAGTAACCACAACATTATAAAAAGAAAACTATTTTTTAACACATCATTTGTGAGGTCTACAAACAGCACGTGGCTCATTTAAAACTATTACTTAAACCATTTATGTTGATACTTTCAGATGAACCCACTTTGAATGGTGCCCCCTCTGACACATGGCCCTGGAATTTGTCCACATCGCAATACAATGCGCACTCTTATGAGTGCCCCTCCAGCGAACTTTTTACTACACAAACATTGGCAACATTCTTTTATACCTCCGAAAATCTCTGAACCAACTACGATAGCCAGAAGTCACCTATGATCTTCTGATGCACTGGACACCGTGCCATATGCCAGAAGATTGGCAATCATTGGCCGCATACTGGACTCGCCTGGAAATAGGCCTTAAGCCCGTTACTTTCCATCCTCTGCACAGAGCTACCAATTCTGCTTTGGGTTATGGAAACAGCACCCCACAAGCTTGGCACAGACACCGAGATCTCCTTACTGCATGACAGAGACCAATGGGGCCCCTCTGGCTTATCTCACCTGCAATAGAGAGTGGCTTTCTGTGTCCTTCCATTGTTTGACACCTGCCACAAGTGCTGAATTTGGTAATCCATCTCCTGCAATCCTTGACTTAATGGGAAGGACTTTGGGATCAATCGACTGAAAGGTAAAGGAAATTTTACAGGTTATCGGCACAATCGTGCATGATGGAGCTTGAGCAAGATGTTACCGAAAAGCATGAAACTCAAGGATCTGCACAACTGATTGAATTTCAGGCAGTTGTCTCATCCCTGGATTCCCATGTGAAAGAGTCCTCGAATCTGAAATTTATGACAGAACCTTTGGCCATTGCCAAAGTTTTGGCCGTCTGATACAACCAATGGCAGCTTCAAAAAGTCCTTATCCAAGGTTGCTTTCAACAAGGTAATGTTCTCTGGAAATTTTTGGCCTCCTAGAGTCCAAAAACATAAATCAGGTATGCAAGGCTGGTTCAACATTTGAAGATTGATTAATGTAATCCATCATATTGAGGATTAAGGGTGAAAATAGGAAACCAGACCCCACACTTGAGAGGCCCAGGAAGAGTTTCAGCCCCATTAGTGGAGACACGTGGGGATTCATGGGCCTTCTATGAGTAATGACAGGAGAAAGACGGCCAGCCACTAAGCCCTGAACGTCCTGCTCTTTCATGCTGAAACAGGTGGGAGAGGCTCAGAGGGCATTCCTGGGGGACGATCGTCAGCTAAGCACACCCATGGGCCGCGGTGACATCTATGTTGATGTAGTCTGTGTCACTTGTTTCCTCCTGAAAACTCAATGCCTTGAGACAATGTTTGGGAACACCATTTGAATAGTTGGTCCCCAGAGCTGACTCTTTCCTTGCCGCTGGAAACAGGGCACTGTTCCACACACCACATGGAGCTGACATATACTCTGGAAACTGTGCCAGGATGCAGAGACACAATTTTGAAAAGGGCACAGTCATCCTCCAGACATAATAGCCCACAATGCAGCCCCAAGGTGACCGAGGCTAACAAAATGTGGTATGAAGGGTGAGCTCTCCTCTCAGTTCCCTGCATCTCTTTCCTGCATACCCTGATTTATTCTCCAGCATTTAGGCTTTTCAACTTTCAAACCTGTGGAAGAGTTGAGGCAATACTACAAAAAACACCTATATACCTTATGCCTAGACTGAGCAATTGCTTCAACATTCCTATTTTTGATCCTGTCACAAAAACTAAATCTCTCTCTCTTTCTCTCTATCTCTCCCTTTCTCTCTGTCTCTCTGTCTCTCTGTCTCTCTCTGTCTCTCTCTGTCTCTCTCTCTCTCTCTCTCTCTCTCTCTCTCTCTCTCTTTCAGTTGTTTTTACACAGGTATATATTTTTACAGTTACAGTTCTGTCATTCCGAAAATCCCCCAATTGTCCTAATATTGATACAGGACATCACCTGTAAAATTCTGCATCTTTTAGCAGGAAATGATATGGGTCATCTCTTGCAGAGTTCCTAGTTTTTTGTTTTCTTTTTTTTTTTAGTAAACCGAATTAAGTTTTCTTCCCTCTTTCTGTGGGACAAAGGCCCTCTCCCCAAATCCAGATAATGACCCTGAAACTGGTAACTCACATCCTCTGGCTTTTGATAAGGATCATCGGACCGCCATGAGGGAATAGACTTAGTCAAAGCAGGGTCCTTAGGGTCTGAGAAGGGAAGGGATTTTAGGCCAAAGTTTTTTATTCTTTGAGAAATATATGAAACGAGCCTGTTCTCCTTTACGCACTTCTTTGGTAAAGCAATAGTAGAAAGTAATACATAGATGATTTAGATATCAACATTTTATCTTATTTTCCTTGTCAAGCGACTGGGGCGGCACTTCATCAGAAACGGAAGATCCCCGGCATGACTGAGGCAGAAAGGGATAGGGCTCCCAGAAACCCCAATAGACAGGTAAGATGACCCTTCTCAGCAGGAAGCAGATATAGAAGAAGAGACCTCCCGTCCCTCAACATCGCTACTAAGAAGAAGCGGGTTCATGGGTCTTAGAAAAGAGATAGGCAGGAAAGTTAAATCGGGGCTTTAGGGTCTGCCTGCAAAGACATCTGAGTCGTCCTTTTGTAAGAAGGGTCTGCCCCTGCCCTCCCACAATTAAGCAAGCCAGAAGGCATTTGGGGGCTAAAGGTAACTCGTAGCAGTAAACAAGAAGGCAGAATATTGGGTAGAGGTTTTAGCCAGTAAATCGCACCATGCAATGAAGACCTCAACGACCTTCAACTTCCGTGAACCACATTATACCACAATCATAAGGCGACGCATATGCCCAGAAGTTCTTTAAGTCCATTATAACAGCCTGAATTCTGGGAACGAACATGCATAGAAAGCAAATGATGAATCACGGAGTCCTGACAGTCTTAATTGTCAATCAAGAATGCTCAGTCCTCTCTAAAAGTACCCACCCAGAGCAAATAGGGAACAAAACCCCAAAGGCTTTGTCGCCAGGCCATTTGAGCCACGGCTCTCTTGCTCAGGCCCGCTTCCATGTTTGCAAGTGTACTTTCCCTTCTAACGAAACTTGTCTTCTCTACAGTATTTCTTTGTCTCGCTCAATCCATTGTTCCAGACGTCAAGAATGGATGACCTGCCGGGAGACGATTCCCGCTCTCCAGTAACCGTGTCATCCTTTGTACCTCGTTGCTAATCAAAGATTATACAATACACTTAGTGTCATGGTCTTCATAATCTAATATCATCTAGAACGCATTCAAACTTGGCTGCTTTTCCTCCTCACACAATAGTATTGTTTTTGAAAAGTTTATTCCAATTTGAATTTGTCAGAATCTTCTTGATTATTACATTGAGTTAAAGATGAAAGAGTCTCAGGATTTCTCCATGGTAATCAACGGACAATTTCCTCTTTATAATAACTAAGTAATCGGAGCGTGTGTAAATGTCATGTTTTTCTACGATCTTTTACCCAATGATTTTGCATCCAAAGAAATATTTTTCCTCAATGAATTACTATCATGAGGGCTAAAAATATGAATACTTTTAACAGGAATTTTCTTCTCCATCAGTTAGTTGGCATTATTTGCTCATAATGGTTTACATTTTCTGCACTTGCCATGAATCCTTCAGCTTAGATATGTTATGCGGTCGGGGTATGTTTGTGGGTTTGTTTAGATTTTAAGCCTTTTATGTGTTTATCGGACCTCTTTGGGATAGGTGAGGGCTTGTTGGGAATGACATCGGAATGTCCTTTATCCATGATTGGTCGACAAAACAGATGACCTCGGAAGAGAGCTCAACCGAGAAAACCTGAGAAATATGATGTGACTCACTTAATCCAGTAGGCCCAGGGGCGTCTTTCTCTTGCTCCTCCCCAACACATGAACTTGTTTCCAGTAGTAATCACAAGAACTTGCTCTGAGGGCATCGTCGAACTTGAAATGCCAAGCTTATTTTATTTTCCTTTTGTAATGAACATGGGTCTGTGTCCTGATCTATTCTTTTCCATTGACAGAGTGTCAATCCCTGTTTTAATTGTTAAATCGATAGCCTGGATGTTCTTATATCGTAGGGAAAGACTGCTATCATGGTTATTCCCAAATGTGTTCTCTTCCGTGTACTGAATAATGGGCTCATTCATGGAAAACTTCTGTTGGCGTTCATGAGTATATTTGCACTGAACACATAGATTTATTTGTTATTTCATACCTCACTCTTAGAGTAGTATATCACATCCTTTGCGTGTTTAAGATCTATCTATACTTTTTCCAAATTATCTCGTGATCAACTTGCTTATTCTATAGAGACGTGCACTTAAGGCAGCTGACCAATTGCCATATGTAACTAAATTATAATGTATCAAGAAAAGGAAATGAAATTGGACGGGAGCACTCTAAAAGACAACAAGCCATGCGCTCGGCATTAGTCCCCTCCCATCCTGTAATATCCATGCCCTATCTCTTGGCAAAAGCCACAGGCGTCACATTTCAATCATAACTATATCGTTGCTCTGTACCAGAGACTAGCAAGGTAATGTGGCTTAAGGATTGTGACTACTCACAGCCCTCTTCTCTACAAGTAAATACCGCATATCAGGGAATTGGCATTTTCCAGAAACAGTGGTTTATGTGCTTTGGGCATGGTTGAATCTAGAGATGGAGAAAGAGTAATAAAATCCTTCCTGGGACAGATTTCTCTTGCGACTCTCTCTGAGTGATCAGATCTTGAAACCAGAATCGCTGATCACTGCTCAGTTGACCTGTTGAAACACAATGAACAGCTTTAGGACATTTTGGTGACTGCTCCCACAAGAAAAGTTTTCAGTGGGGACAGTTTGCTCAAGCATATGAAGAGTGCTGAGGCCAAGATAGCTGAGTGTCCAGGGAACAGAGAAGCAGATGAGCAGACGATACCCAGTCATAGGTAATATCTGCTTTCCCTCCAGCAGCTTCTCCCTTACTATTCTCAGGCCTGATCATGAAGTAACCCAAGTGGTTGTTGCCAGGTGTTTCCTCATATCAACAGATGTGATTACTCGGCTCTGAAGGTCATTGTGAGGCGTGATGACACGTCTAGCTGCTTAACCAATTGGTCCATGGGACTCAGAAAAATAGTGGGAGGGGGAGGGACGGAACTGGTCCTCTTCCTCCTTGCCTTCCCTTCTAGATCAATTGCCACTCCTGCAGGAACCGAGGCTGCTCAGTGGCCTGTGAGAGAAAACATGCAGATACACCAAGACGATATGGCATTTTCGTCTGGCATCAACACACCGATTGAGCTGAGTAACTCCAACCCTGATGTTTAATGTCAGGTTGAGGGCTGTCATTTGTCCAAATTAGTAAAAATACAACGCATATCGAAGGTGTTAGGCACACGGGCTCAAGGGACAGGCGATCTGATTTCACATCACCTTCCTTTGCAATCTTGGGCAGATGCCTTAACTCTGATCCTCTTGCAAAGTATGGATCACAACAGCCACTCCACTCTTAGGGGTTTCTGAAGATCAGATAAGACGAGACAGTGGTGCCCACTCATGTGCGGTGTGGCTCCCAGCGGTATGTTATATTTGGTCAACTGCAGTCTGAAAATATTAAATGAAAACGTTCATAAATAAGCAATTCACATATGAGATACCTGTCTCCTCTCTTCTGACAACTCTTGGTCACACACCGTATTCAGCCCCGAACCAGATTTAACCCAGGTGCTGGCAATCAGTGTTCAGATCTTGCCTTTGAGTGCAGTCACAATGTTCTGAGTGCCATTATGCGTCGCCCCAATTCCTCTTGGTGGTTCACTATCAGACCCTGGAACTTACAGAAAGGCAGTGGGATAAGGAGAAAGGGAGTTATTTTGCTCCTCCTTTGCTCTCTAATCCGGACCAACTGTGATTCCTGTAGAAAATGCAGCTGCTCAGAATAACTCCACGGTCTGGGGAATACTCAAATACACTTTTACATTGTATTTACCAGATCAATTGACCTGATAAACCCCAACCAAGATGGGAAATAGCAGTGAGGAGAACTAGCATTTTCAAACATTAGTACCATGCTGCTGTACACAGAAGTGGTTAGGAGCAGAAGCTCGAAAGACAGGCTGCTTGTTTTCAAATCCCAGTTCTCTGTGACCCGGGCATGTCTTTTGACCTCTCGGATCCACACATTCCCCCTTTGTAAAGTGGGGATGACAGCTACACGTCCTCCCTTAGGTGTTTGTGAGGTTGTTGGCTATGCAACTACATGTATTCAATCAAGGGTGAACATTCGATCGTATTCCTGATAGATTTCACTACATCTGCTGTTGAGAAACTCTGCTGGAATGACTCAGCTTGCGCCACCTTCCCAGAGAGCTTTGCCAACAAATCTTGCAGCCATGCATTAGCTCAGTTCCAGTTCTCACTGGAACCGGAGATGCTGAATTCTGCCTGGGTCCCGGATGGCTGTAAGTCTGGGCCTCCAGGCTGGAAGCACTGCTGCTGGCGGAACTTATGGTATTCATGGTGTCGTTACGCCAACTGAGGTACAAGGTGATGAGCTTCCATATCCTATGCACGTACCAAATTTCGGCCTCAGTCTAGAGTGCCTTTGTGATGGCTGCTGACTATGCATCTGTTGCAACAGAGTTCCTGATCCTCAGAGCCATTAGGGAAAAAAACTCGTTGTACTCCGTGGCACAACCAAACCATTCCAACATGACTTAAGTCCAGAATCCTTAAACCTAGTGAAGCAATCATTGCCGTCGATGAGCCCCTTGAGTCTGATGATAATAATTTGCGATTCTCTGGAAGAAGAATTTTATAAATATTATCAGGGTAGAGAGGACCCCCGAACTATATCTAGTAGCTACCGAAAAGAAACAGCAAACTAATATGCATAAAGAAGGAAGAAATAAAAAATAAAAACAACAAACTGAAAGACAGATTCAGAGTTTGACCCAGTGGAAAATCCTTTTCCTAGAAAAACAGAAAGGATATGGTAAGTTTTGTCCTGACAAACCAATCGTTACTTGTAAATATGGTAAGTGAAAATGCATTTACTACACCTAAACTACCAAACATCATAGCTTAGCCTAGCCTACCTTAAATAGTCCCGGAGCGCTTACATTTGGGCTGGATCTGCAGTAATTGCCAACCTCTTCTTCTTACCGGGAGCAGTAGACACAGTTCAGTGTATTGTACACAAGATGGGATGCGGAAACTCGACACGCGATGTCCAAAAAGTGCTGCAACACAAAGGACGCTACGTATCGGCGGTTGACCCTCGTATTCATGTGGCTGTCGGGGACCTGAGGCTCTCTATCGCTGCCCAGCACCACAAAAGAATATCATACCTCACATCATCAGCCTGGAAAATAGGAAAATTCAAAATTCGAGGTACAGTTTCCACAGAATGTGCATCATTTTCGCAACATCGCAAGGTCAAAAAGTCCTAAAGTTGAACCATCTTACGTTGGGTCCCTTCTGTACCATAAAACGATAAAAATATTTCGTTTGGCAATTTTGCCTATGAGTTTGGGATGAATTCTGCATCCGCTAAAATGCACCACCTGGTAAACCTTCATTACCTAATCGGTCCTGGGGCTCTAAGTTCCGTTGCACCAGTATTTTGGGGATCCTCCTAAATATAAACAAACTACTTACTAAACTCTGTGGGCAATTACCAAACATTAAATAGAGAGTACTTGAGTATAACTCAGCCACAAGTTCTGAAGTTGTTCATCCTTCTCCTGTAATCCTTGACTTAATGGAAAGAACTTTGTTATCAACCGACTGAAATTTAAAGGGAATTTGTACAGGTTATCGGCACCATGGTGCATGATGGAGCTTGAGGAAAAGTTTCTAAAACGCATGAAACTCAAGGAAATGCACAACTGATTGAATTTCAGGCAGTTGTCTCAGCCCTGGATTCCCTTGCCAACAAGTCTTCGAATCTGAAAATTATGACCGACCCTTTGGCCATTGCCAAAGTTCTGGCTGTCTGATACAACCAATGGCACCTTCAGAAAGTCCTTATCTAAGGTTGCTTTCAACAAGGTAACGTTCTCTGGAAATTTTTGGCCTCCTTGACGCCAAAAACATAAATCAGGTGTGCAAGGATGGTTCAACATTTGAAGATTGATTAATGTAATCCGTCACATTGAGGATAAAGTGTGGAAATAGAAAACCTGATCCCACACTGGAGAAGCCCAGGAAAAGCATTGTTCTGGTTAGTGGAGACACTTGGGATTTCATGGGACTTCTAGGACAAATGACAGGAGAAAGAGGGGCAGCCACTAAGTCCTGCAAGTTCTGCTCTTTCCTGCTGAAACAGGTGGGAGAGGCTCAGAGGGCATTGCCGTGGGACGATCGTCAGCTAAGCACACCTAAGCGCCACGGTGACATCTATGGTGATGCTTTCTGTGTCATTGGTTTCTTCCAGAAAACCCAATGCCTTGAGACAATGCTTGGGAACACCAGTTGGATTGTCATTCCCCAGGGCTGACTCTATCTTTACCACTGGAAACATGCTCTGTTCCACACACCACATAGACCTGACATATACCCTAGGAACTGTGCCAGGATGCAGAGACACAATTTTGAAAAGGGCACAGTCATCATCCACACAAAACAGCCCATGATGTAGCCCCAAGGTGACCCAGACTAACAGAATGTAGTATGCAGAGTGAACTCACCTCTCAGTTACCTGCATCTGTTTCCTGCGTCCCCTGATTTATTCTCCAGCATGTAGGTTTTAAAACTTTCAATCCTATGGAAAAGTTGCGGTAATACTAGAAAGAAGACCTATACACCATTTGCTTACACTGAGCAATTGTTTCAACT
>NW_011889470.1:152249-160552 GCF_000151845.1 Pteropus vampyrus
TGATCCTGTCACACAAACTAACTCTCTCTCTCTCTCTCTCTCTCTCTCTCTCTCTCTCTCTCTCTCTCTCTCTCTCGGATGTTCTTACACAGGCAAACATTTTTACACTTCCAGTTCTGTCATTCCAAATATCCCCTAATTGTCCTAATATTGATACCGGACATCACCTGTAAAATTCTCCATCTTTTAGCGGGAAATGATACGGGACACCTCTTGCAGAGCTCCTAGTTTTTTTTGTTTTCTTTTTTTATTAATAATCGTAATTAACCCAGCAAAGCTCAGAGCCCAGACATATGCATTTTTAGCCATACATAAGCTAGACCCAGGTGAGGATAATGCTGATTTCTCACCACAAGGTGAGACGAGGCCTCTTCCTGAGCTGGCCACATGGCTGGGCACAGTGTCAGCATGAACTGGGGGTCTGGCTGTGCACTGCAAATTAGAGGGCGCATTACATGTGAATGGGTTCACTTCAATTGCACAGTGTGTTGCTTGTGTAACTCTATGAATGTGACCCTGGAAAGAGCCTTGGATAGGCAGGAGAGAGTATTGAAAGAGGAAATCAGAAAGGTTGCGAATCCCGGAGCAGAATGGCAACTGGCCTCCTATTCTACTTGGACCTTTGTGAAGGAGACGTCCACTCAGTGCCGCTCCACAACAGTAGGAGTTCGGGTGAGGTGAGGAATGACAGCCTGGCATTTAAAGAAGAGAGTCACCAAGGGAGTGCCCTCGAGTTCTCCAAGGCTTTTTTTATAGCAGGAGTGATTTTCAGATGCAGGCCCTAAGAAGAGACACCATAGAAATGCCAAGAGGAATGATTACAATACAAGGCCTGAAATCGGGCAATCATGGCCCAGAGTGTTCAACTATCCTGATTGAGATCCATGGCAGCAGCTACCAGCAACAACTGCAGATGCCGGTATGTGCCGAAGGCCAAGAAGGATCTGTTATAGTCATCCACCAAAGATGGAGGGAAGAAATGACGGGTACCCAAAGACTAAGGGAAACAAGAGGGCTAAGAGGACAGTTCCACTTTCTTCGTTATAATCATCTGTAGCTAGATCATTTCTTGAAGAATAGGAAGAGGGGGAAGAAGAGTGAGAAGCAGAGGAGGAGAGGGAAGAGGAGGAATTAAGAATTGTGCAGGGTTAGGCGTGCAGGGAAAGGAGGAGATAAGCAAGGGGAGAAGTAGACGAGGAAGAATAGGAGGAAGGGTGAGGGATAGGGCGATGGGGAGGAGGAGAAAGCAGAAAAAGAGAGAAGGCAAGTTGCGGGTACAGGGGAAGACGTATGGGAGGAGAGAGCAGTCCTCACAAGGATATTGGATTTAGAATTTACACAATTTCAATGCCAAAAAATAAGTGATTATTTACAGAAATGTTTAACTTTAAACTAGCACAGATTGAGTCCCCTCAACGGGCAAGGTTCAACCATTTCTTCCCTCAGCTGAAAAATAGGTTCATGAGTGTTTCCAGTGGGAAGGAAAGGGTTGACTCTGGGGACCAACAATCCAAATGGTGTTCCCAAACATTGTCTCAAGGCATTGGGTTTTCTGGAAAAAAACAATGACTGACTTCATCAACATAGATGTCACCGTGGCTCTTGGGTGTGCTTAGCTGACAATCATCCCCCGGCAATGCCCTCTGAGCCTCTCCCACCTGTTTCAGCAGGAAAGAGCAGAACTTTCAGGGCTTAGTGGTGGCCCCCTTTCTCCTGTCATTACTCATAGAAGGCCACGAAATCCCAAGTGTCTCCACTAACCGGGCCGATGCTCTTCCTGGGCCTTTCCAGTGAAGGATTTGGTTTTCTATTTCCAACCTTTATCCTCAATGTGACGGAGTATATTAATCAATCTTCAAATGTTGAACCAGCCTTGCATACTTGATTTATGTTTTTGACCTCTTGGAGGCCAAAAATTGCCAGAGAACGTTACATTGTTGAAAGCAACCTTGGAAAAGGACTTTTTGAAGCTGCCATCGTTTGTATCAGACGGCCAGATCTTTGGCAATGGCCAAAGGATCTGTCATAATTTTCAGATTCGAGGACTTGTTGGCAAGGGAATCCAGGGCTGAGACAACTGCCTGAAATTCAATCAGTTGTGCATTTCCTTGAGTTTCATGCTTTTTAGAATCTTTTGCTCCAGCTCCATCATGCACGATGCTGCCTATAACCTGTACAAATTACCTTTACTTTCCAGTCGACCAGAAAGTTCTTCCCATTAAGTCAAGGATTGCAGGAGAGGGTTGAACAACTACAGCACTTTTGGCTGAATTCTACTCATGTACACTCTATTTTATGTTTTTTAAGTGCCCCCAGAGTATAGGGAGTAGTATTTATTTATTTATTTATTTATTTATTTATTTATTTATCTATCTATCTATCTATCTATCTATCTATTTATTTATTTATTTATTTATTTATTTATTTATTTATTTATCTATCTATCTATCTATCTATCTATCTATTTATTTATTTATTTATTTATTTATTTAGCAGGATTCCCCCAAGTACAGGCGCAACGGGACTTTGAGCCCCAGTACCGATTAGGTCATGAGGGTTTACCAGGTGGTGCATTTAAGCGGATGCTAAATTTATTCCGAACTCAGAGGTATCATTGCTAACCGAAATCTTTTTATCGTTTTATGGTACAGAAGTTTCCTCAACGTAAGATGGTTCAACTTAACGAGTTTTTGACCTTGCGATTGTGCAAAAATGATGCACATTCTGTGGAAAGTGTACCTCGAATTTTGAATTTTCCTCTTTTCCTGTTTAGCGATGTGAGGTATGATATTCTCTGGTGGTGCTGGGCAGTGATGGAGAGCCTCAGCTCCCCGACATCCGATCGAACACGAGGGTCAACTGCCGATACGTAGTGTCCTTTGTGTTGCAGCACTTTTTGGACATCGTGTGTTGGTTCCATCATCCCATCGTGTCTACAAAACTCTCAAGTGAGTCTGCTGCTTCCGGGGAGAAGAAGATATTGGCAATTATTGCAGATAGAGCTCAAATGTAAGAGATCCGGGCCTACTTAAGGTACGGTAGGATAAGCTATGATGTTTGGTAGTTTAGGTGTAGTAAATGCATTTTCACTTGCCATATTTTCAACTAAGGTTTGGATTGCCAGGACAAAACTTACCACATCATATCTGTTTTTCTAGGAAAAGGATTTCCCTCTGGGTCAAACTCTGAACCTGTCTTTCAGTTTGTTTTTTTTTTATTTTTTATTTCTTTCCCCTTTATCCAGATTAGTTTGCTGTTTGTTTTCGGTAGGTACTAGACGTACTTCAGGGGTCCCCACATCCCTGATCATATTTATAAAATTCTTCTTCCAGAGAATGAAAGGAAAAAAAATAATGTTGGCATTTAATGTCAGACGATGCCCCCAGAGCAATCTCTTATGATGACTACTGAAAACAAGGGTGTGTATTGGGGAGGAACCAGGAGAAAGAGGACCCTCTGTCTACTGGATTAACTGGGTTGCATCATCTTTCTCAGGCTTTCTCGGTTGAGCTCTCTTCCGGGGATATCTGTGGTGTTGACCAATCGTGGATAAAGGAAATTCCGATGTCATTTCCAAAAAGCCCTCGCATATCCCCAAGAGGGACGATAAACACAGAAAACCTAAAACAGCCTCTAGAAATGTGCTGAGCTATTTACTCAGTCGGCAACTGAGCATGCATCAAAATGATGTGGATCTGTCAAGTGGCTGTGGATGCTGACATAAGCTACAGCACGGTGGAGTTGGCCTTTGCAAAGAGCCACGTGACCTACCAGCTTATTCCTCCCCATCCTTTTCGAAATTGCGAGAAAAAAAATAATGCAGAAAAAAACTGCACCCTTCTTTGAGCTATTAATATAAAAGCTACGTTTTACTCATTTGGGTTTGATGTGTTTTTATGCTGATACATCTCTCTTGGCTTACACTGGTAGGGAACCCGATCTTTTGACCCTCATACTTTCTCTTTACGCTCACATCTACCCCCAGGACAAGGGTTAGAGTGAGGTTCAGCCCACCGAAAATTTGGGATCCAGAACTGTACTCTTCCTCCTCTGTATTCTCTGCTGTTCTTGTCCCTCTTAGTAAGGCTAGCTCCTTTCTTCTATGCAGCCTGAATTGGCTTCATGCCTAACCTATTTTCTGAACCTTAGGTAAGTCAACAATTCCTGTCAGCACAAGTGTTGTGAGGACTCTTGGCTTTCTGATTTCCCATCCTGAGAACAGATTGGTCTGAGTAAATGAGATTTTGCAAGAAAGAGGATCAAGGATGCAGCAAGACCCAGAGCTAGTGGAACAGGGTGGGTTCAAGGACCCATGAAGAGAAGAAGAAGCAAGCAGTTATTCCATTTCGGACCGGGAGATTTTGTGAAAAGGGGTGCCAAACAGAGGTGCCCCTCCCTGTGAGAACAGTACATTCCCGTTCCTGCTCTATGCTCCCTTCCTTCTTTCCGGATTCTACATAAAACAGGTGAGCTCGGAATTGTTCTTGTGTCATTGGGTGCAGTCAGATGGTGCTTCTCGGTACCAGAGATTCCCAAACATCTTGCAATTACAAATCCACATTTTTTACTTAAGTCAGCTTTTCTTATTTTTCATTTTTCTTTCAGCATGTAGAGCTCTGATTCATGTCATAGCCTTCAACTATTTCATGAAGTTCAGCTGTAGAATATGAGAAACTTCTCATCGGTCATACAAGCTTTTGACACCGCTTAAAAGTTTCGCGCACGTTGTAATTTTCAACCAGATATCTAATTCCATGCATTAACTCACTTGTTCACAAGTTAATCTTACCTATCTATAACTTACTTTGACCTGCTCATGAAGCTGTATTTCAGCTGAGGGAAGAAATGATTGAACCTTGCCCGTTGAGGGGACTCAATCAGTTCTATTTAAAACTTAAACATTTGTGTAAATAATCACTTATTTTTTGGCATTGAAATTGTGTAAATTCAAAATCCAATATCCTAATGAGGACTGCTTTTCCTGCCATACGTCTTCCCCTGAACCCCCTTCTTGCCTTCACTCTTTTCCTCCTTTCTCCTTCTCCCCATCTCCCTTTCCCTCACACTCCTCATATTCATCCTCCTCTACTTCTCCACTTGCTTTTCTCCTCCTTTCCCTGCGATCCTCACCCTGCCCATTTCTTAATTCCTCCTCTTCCCTCTCCTCCTTTGCTTCTCACTACACTTCTCCCTCTTCCTCTTCTTCAAGAAATGTTCTAGCTACAGATGATTATATTCAAGAAGTTGGATCCATCCTCTTTGCCCTCTCCTCCCCATCAGTCGTTGGGTGCCGGCCATTACTTTTCTCCATCTTTGGTGGACGGATATAACAGATCCTTCTTGGCCTTCGGCACATACCGGCATCTGCAGTTGGTCCCGGTAACTGCTGCCATGGCCCTCAATCATGATTGTTGCACACTCTGGACCATCGTTTCCGATTTCAGGCCTTGTCTTGTTATCAGTGCTCTCGGCATTTCTATGGAGTCTCTTCCTCGGGCCTGCAGCTACATCTCACTCCTGCTATAAAAAAGCCTTTGGGAATTCGAAGGCACTCTCACACGGACTCTCTTCCCTAATGCCTGTCTGTCATTCCTCATCTCCCCTGAACTCCTGTTGTGGTGGGTCACTGAGTGGATGTTTCCTTCGCAAAGGTCCAAGTAGAATAGGAGGCCAGGTGTCATTCGGCTCCAGGATTCACAACCTTTCGCATTTCCTATTTCGGTACTCTCTCCTGCCTATCTAAGCCTCTTTCTAGGGTCACTTTCATAGAGTTACACAAGTGATGCACTGTGCAACTGAAGTGAACCCATTCACATGTAAGGCACCCTCGAGTTTTCAGTGCACTTCTGGCCCACCAGCACATGCTGACACTATGCCCAGCCCTGTGCCCGGCTCAGGAAGGGTCCTCGTCCCAACTTGGGGTGATAAATCAGCATTATCATCCCCTGGGTCCTACTTATGTATGGCTAAAAATGCATATGTCTAGGCTCTGAGCTTTGCGTATCTAGGGCTCTGTATAATACCTATTTCCTGCAACAAAGCCTGGCTCTTGCAAATGAAGACATCAGCTTTGAAAGCTAAGGTCTATGCAATGGACATTCAGAAGGCATTTCAGAAATCCAAAGCTGCACTTCCCGTGCTTGTTTCTGCCATACCCACTCTTAGGTAAAGATTCTGTCCTCTGTAGATCAAGATGTTCTCTGTAATATGTCCCAGGATTTAATGACTAGAATTTTGTGTATTCAGGAAATCGGAGAAATTATGATTTAGTAACTAGAAGCCTGTTGGTAGAAACCTGTATTGTGATGTACCCCAGCCAAAGGTGGCGAGACTCGGCTCGAATCCTTTGGAAAACAAGATGGCCGGAGTTTAATTCTGTGTCCTAGCGTGCAGAACGAGAATTCAGTTCAAAAGTACTTAAAGGCTCAAAATCTAAACAAGCCCACAAACAATTCTCTCACCACATAACATATCTAAGCTGAAGATTTCGTGATAAATGAAGAAAATGTAAACCATTTTGAGCAAATAATGCCAACTAACTGATGGAGAAAACAATTCCCGTTAAAAGTATTCATATTTTTATCCTGCTTGATAATAATTTATAGAGAAAAATGTATCTTTGGATGCTAAAATCATTGGGTAAAAGATCATAGAAAACAATGACATTTACACACGCTCCGATTACTTAGTGATTACAACGAGGAAATCGTCCTTTGATTTCCATGGAGAAATCGTGAGACTCTTTAATCTTTAACTCCAATGTAATAATCAAGAAGCATCTGACAAATTAAAATGGGAATAAACTTTTCAAAAACTTCACTATTATGAAAGGAAAACAGCAGCCAAGTTTGGATGCGGTCTAGATGATATTAGATTATGAAGACCATGACACTAAGTGTACTGTATAATCTTTGATTTGGAACGAGGTACAAAGAATGACACTGTTTCCGGAGAGTGGGGATCCTCTCCTGGCACGTCATCCCATTCTTGACATCTGGAACAATAAATTGAGCGAGATAACGAAATACTGTAGAGAAGACAAGCTTCATTAGAAGGTAAAGTACACTTGCAGACGTGGAAGCGGGCCTGAGCAAGAGAGGCGTGGCTCACAAGGTCTTACGACAAAGCCTTCAGGGTTTTGTTCCCTATTAGCTCTCGGTCGGCACATTTTGAGAAGACAGAGCATTCTTGACTGACAATTAAGACTGGCAGGATTCCGTAATACATCATATGCTTTCTGCGCATGTTTGTTCCCAGAATTCAGCCTGTTATAATGGACTTAATGAACTTATGGGCATACGCGTCGCCTTATGATCATGGTATAATGGGGTTCACGTGAGTTGAATATCGTTGTGGTCTTCATTGCATGGTGTGCTTTAATGGCTAAAGCCGGTACCCAATATTCTGCCTTCTTCTTTACTAGTATGAGTTACCTTTAGCCCCAAAATGCCTTCTGGCTTGCTTAATTGTTGGCGGGCATGCCAGAAACTTCCTACAATAGGATGACCTTGGTGTCTTCGCAGGCAGAACAGAAAGAGCCTCTATAACTTTCCTGCCTAACTCTTTTCTAAGAGCCATGAACCCGCTTCTTCTTAGTAGCGATGTTGAGGGACGGGAGGTCTCTTCTATTGTATCTGCTTCCTGCTGAGAAGGGTCATCGTCCATGTCTTCTGGGTTTTCATGGAGCTATCTTCCTTTCTGCCTCAGTCAGGCCAGGATCTTGGGTTTCTGCTGAAGTGCCGCCCCAGTCGATAGACAAGGAATAGAAGATACAAAGTCATTATCTAAATCATCTATGTATTACTTTCTACTATTGTTTTACCAAAGAAGTGAGTAAAGGAGAACAGGCTGGGTTAATATATTTCTGAAAGAATAATGAAACTTTGGCCTAAAGTCCCCTCCCTCCTCAGACCCTAAGGACCTTGCTTTGACTAGGGCCATTCCCTCATGGTGGTCCGATGATCCTTATCAAAAGCCAGAGGAGGGGGGTAACCAGTTTCAGGGCCATTATCTGTATTTGAGGGAGAGGGCCTTTGTCCCACAGAAAGGAGGGAATAAAACTTAATTAGGTTTACTAAAAAAAAAAAAAAAAAGTAAACAAAAAAACTAGAAACTCTGCAAGAGATGTCCCGTATCATTTCCCGCTAAAAGATGCAAAATTTTACAGGTGATGTCCCTTATCAATATTAGGAATATTGGGGGATTTTTTGGTATGACAGAAATGTAATTATAAAAATGTATGCCTGTGTAAGAACAACCGAAACAAAGAGAGAGAGAGAGAGAGAGAGAGAGAGAGAGAGAGA
>NW_011889470.1:160602-164651 GCF_000151845.1 Pteropus vampyrus
AGAGAGAGAGAGAGAGAGAGAGAGAGAGAGAGAGAGAGAGAGAGAGAGACAGAGACAGAGACAGAGAGACAGAGAGACAGAGAGAATTAGTTTGTGTGACAGGATCAAAAATAGGAAAGTTGAAACAAATGCTCAGTCTAGACAGACAGTATATAGGTGTTGTTTTTAGTATTACCTCAACTCTTCCATAGGTTTGAAAGTTGTAAAACCTGAATGCTGGAGAATAAATCAGGGTATGCAGGAAACAGATGCAGATAACTGAGAGGAGAGCTCACCCTGTATACCACATTCTGTTAGTCTGGGTCACCTTGAGGCTGCATCGTGGGCTGTTATGTCTGGTGGATGACTGTGCCCTTTTCAATATTGTGTCTCTGCATCCTGCCACAGTTTACAGTGTATATGTCAGGTCCATGTGGTGTGAGGAACAGAGCCATGTTTCCAGTGACAAGGATAGACTCAGCTCTGGGGACCACCAAAACAAATGGTGTTCCCAAGCATTGTCTCAAGGCATTGGGTTTTCTGGAATAAATAAATGACACAGACTGCTTCAACATAGATGTCACCACGGACCTTGGGTTTGCTTAGCTGAAGATCGTCCCCAGGCAATGCCCTCAGAGTCTCTCCCACCTGTTTCATCAGGAAAGAGCAGAAGTTGCAGGGCTTAGTGACGACCTTTCTTTCTCCTCTCATTTCTCCTAGAAATCCCAAATGTCTCCACTAAACGGCCGATGCTCTTCCTGGGCCTCTCCAGTGTGGGATCGGGTTTTATATTTCCACTTTTTATCCTCGATGTGACGGATTACATTAATCAATCTTCAAATGTTGAACCTGCCTTGCATACCTGACTTATGTTTTTGTCCTCTAGAAGGCTAAAACCTTCCAGAGAATGTTACCTTGTTGAAAGGAACCTTGGATAAGGACTTTTTGAAGCTGCCATTAGTTGTATCAGACGGCCAGATCTTTGGCAATGGCCAAAGGATCTGTCATAATTTTCAGATTCGAGGACTTGTTGGCAAGGGAATCCAGGGCCTGAAATTCAATCAGTTTTGCAGATCCTTGAGACAACAGCCTGAAATTCGATCAGTTGTGCAGATCCTTGAGTTTCATGCTTTTTAGAAACTTCTTGCTCAAGCTCCATCATGCATGATGGTGCTGATAACCTGTACAAAATCCCTTTACTTTTCAGTCGGTTGATCCCAAAGGCCTTCCCATTAAGTAAAGAATTGCAGGAGAGGGTTGACCAACTTCAGCACTTGTGGCTTGTGTCAAACAATGGAAGGGCCGAGAAAGCCACCCTCTCCTGCAGGTGGGATATGCTAGAAGGGCCCCATTGGGCTCTATCATGCAGTAAGGGGATCTCGGTGTCTGTGCCTAGATTGTGGGGTGCTGTTTCCATGACCCAAGGCAGAATGGGTAGCTCTGTGCTGAGGATGGGAAGTAACGGGCTTAGGGCCTATTTCCAGGAGACTCAAGTACGCGGGCAACGATTGCCACTCTTCTGGCATATGGCATGTGGCCAAGTGCATCAGAAGTTCATGGGTGACTTCTGGCTATTGTAGATGGTCCGGAGATTTCCAGAGGTATCAAAGAATGTCGCTAATGTTTCCATAGTGCAAAGTTGGCTGGAGGGGCACTCATAAGAGTGTGCGTTGTATTGCGATGTGGACAAATTCTAGGGCCATGTGTCAGAGGGGGCCCTATTCCAGGTTGGTTCATCTGAACTGATCAACATAAATGGATTAAGCAATTGTTTTCAACGAGCCACGTGCTGTCTGCAGAACTCACAACCGATGAAATGATGTGCTAAAAAGTAGCTTTCTTTTATTAATGTTGTGGTTACTGACCGTTTCGGTCAATAGCTGTGTCAGAGTCAGGGGAGCAATGTGACAACAGAAGTAGAGGTTGCAGTGATGGGAACTGCTAGTCAGTGAATGTGGGCAGCCTATGGAAGCTGACAAAGGGAGGGAATGGATTCTAACAGTGCCAAAAGGAACACAGGGCTGCCAATCCATTTTAGAATGCTGACTTTCAAAACTATAATATTTTTGTGTTCTTTTAAGCTACTAAGTTTGTGGCGACATGTTATAGCTGTAATAGAAAACCATTACAGGGGAATTAATGAGTGGCCCTTGACATCAAATTCGAGGAACTCCACCATGAAGGACCATTCCTTTTTTTTTCCAAGTTTCAGAACAGGCTCTTAGACCGATAGACTGGCCAAATTTGTCTTTTCAGTGGAGACAATGTGGCAATAATGCACATTTATCAATAGATCATGCATACTAGGTTTCAAACCTCAAAGGCCCTCCTTTAATTTTGATTGGGATTCAACAACCATTTCGGTGTGGGTGGAAGGTAGTTCCATGGGGTCCTGTTTCCTCAAGCCTGTCATACGTGCCAAAGACTTCATTTTCAGGTTTTACTCAGAGGGTCCGAGTGTCCGTGCCCACTTGGGTTATCTCAGGTCAGTGGGGACTATGGCTATGGAAAATTGAAGCGAAGCCAAAATTCCAAATTTAGGCTGAGTTATACTCATGTACTCTCTATTTTCTGTTTGGTACCTGCCCTCAGAGAATAGGGAGTAGTTTGTTTATATTTAGAAGGATCTCCAAAGTACAGGCGCAACTGGACTTGGAGCACCAGTACCGATTAGGTAATGAGGGTTTATCAGGTGGTGCATTTTAGTGGAAGCTAAAATTATCCCAAACTCAGAGGCATAATTGCCAACTGACATCTTTAGAACGTTTTATTGTACAGAAGGGCCCCCAACTTAAGATCATTCGAATTAACGACTTTTTGACCTTGGGATACACAATCCGTGGAAAGTGTACCTCGAACTTTGAATTTTCGTCTTTTCCTGGCTAGCGATGTGTGGTATGATATTCTCTTGTGGTGCTAGGCAGTGATAGAGAGCCTCAACTCCTCAACAGCCACACGAACACGAGAGTCAACTGCCGATACATAGTGTCCTTTGCTTTGCAGAGCGTTTTGGACATCGTGTGTCGGTTTTCCGCATCCCGTCGTGTGTACAAAGCACTGAACGGTGTCTCATCCTTCCGGTGAGAAGAAGAGGTAGGCAATTACTGCAGATACTTCCCAAATGTAAGCGTTCCGTGCCTATTTAATGTAGGCTAGGCTAAGCTGTGATGTTTGGTAGTTTAGGTGTAGTAAATGCATTTTGACTTGCCGTATTTTCAGCTAAAGATTGGTTTTTCAGAACAAAACTTACCTCATCCTATCTGTTATTCTAGGAAAAGGATTTCCCACTGGGTAAAACTTTGAACCTGTCTTCAGTTTTGTGTTGTTTTTTTTATTATTATTATTATTTATTTCTTCCCCCTTTATCCAGATTAGTTTGTTGTTTGTTTTCGGTATGTACAAGACATAGTTCGGTGGTCCCCTCTACCCTGATCATATTTATAAAATTCTTCTTCCATAGAATCTCAAATCATTATTAGCAGACTCAGGGGGCTCATCGATGGCAATGATTGCTTCAATAGGTTTATGGATTCTGTGCTTAAGTCATGTTGGAATAGCTTGGTTGTGCCACGCGGTACAACAAGTGTTTTTCCCTAATGGCCCTGAGGATCGGGAACTCTGTTGCAACAGAAGCATAGGCAGCAGCCATCACAAAGGCACTGTTGACAGAGGTCGAAGTTTGGTACGTACGTAGGCTATCGAATCTTATCACATTATACCTGAGTTGGTGTAACGACACCCTGAATAACATAAGTACCTCCAGCAGCAGTCCTTCCACCATAGAGGCCCAGACTTACAGCCATCTGTGTCCCAGTCAGTCTTCAGCATACCCATTCCCAGTGAGAACTGGAACTGAGCAAACGCATGGCTGCAAAGGAGGTTGGCCCTGCTCTCTGGGATCATGGAGCATGCTGAGTCATTCCACTGAGGTTCTCAACGGCAGGTGTTGGCAGAACATTCTGGGAGACGATGGAATGTTCACACTTGTGTGAACACAAGTAGTTGCATCGCCAGCAACCTCCCAAACACCTAAGGGAGATAGTGTAGCTGTCATCCCCACATTACGAACG
>NW_011889470.1:166670-186161 GCF_000151845.1 Pteropus vampyrus
TGGCATTTGCAAAATGCCACGTGACATAACCGCTTACGCCTCCCAATCCTTTTGGAAATTGTGAGAAAAAAATAATGCAGAATAAAACTCCACCCCTCTTTGAGCTTTTAAATTAAAAGCTACGTTTAACTCATTTGGGTTTGATGTGTCTTTAGGCTGATACATATCTCTTGGCTTACACTGGATGGGAACCCGAACTTTTGACCCTATTACTTTTTCTTTACGCTCACATCGACCCCCAGGTCAAGGCTTAGAGTAAGGATTCAGCCCACAGAAGACTCGGGACCCAGAACAGAACACATCCTCCTCCCCATTCTCTGCTATTCTTGGCCCTCTTAGTAAGGCTAGCTTCTTCCCTCTACGCCGCCTGAACTGGCTTCACCGCTAACCTCTTTTCTGAACTTATGGTAAGTCCACAAGTCCTCTCAGCTCAAAGGTAGTCAGGACCCTTGGTTCTGTGATTTCCCAACCTGAGAAAAGACTGGTCTGATGAATGAGTTTTCAAGAAGGAGGATCACGGATGTGGCAAGACCCAGAGCTAGTGGGACAGTGCAGGATCAAGGACCCAAGATCAGTAGAAGAAGCAAGCAGTTATTCCAATTGGGACCGGCAGCTTTTAGGAAAAGGGATTCCAAACTGAGCTGTGCCTCTCTGTGAGAACAGTTCCTTCCCCTTCCTACTGTGTGCTCCCTTCCTTCTTCCCAGATGCTGCATAAGACAGGTGAGCTCGGAATTGTTCCTGTGTCATTGGGTGCAGTCAGATGGTGCTTCTCCGTACGAGAGATTCCCATACATCTTCCAATTACAAATGCATATTTTTTACTTAACTCAGCTTTTCTTATTTTTCATTTTCTTTTGGCATGCAGAGCTCTGATTCATGTCATAGCCTTCAACTATTTCATGAATTTCAGCTGTAGAATAAGAGAAACTTCCCATTGGACATACAAGCTTTTCACACCGTTTAGAAGTTTTCCGTTCTTTGTAATCTTCTAGCAGATTTCTAATTCCAACCATTAATTCACTTGTTCACAAGTTAATCTTACCTATGTATAACCTACGTCGACCTACTCATGAACTTTTATTTCAGCTGAGGGAAAAAATGATTGAACTTTGCCTGTTGAGGGGACTCAATCTGTTCTAGTTTAAAACTTAATCGTTTGTGTAAATAATCACGTATTTTTTGGCATTGAAATTGTGGAAATCCAAAATCCTATATCTTTATGAGGACTGCTCTCTCCTCCCATACGTCTTCCCCTGTACCCCCTTCTTGCCTTCACTCTTGTTCTCTTTTCTCCTCCTCTCCATCCCCCTTACCCTCACCCCTCCTCCTATTCGTCCTCCTCTACTTCTCCCCTTGCTTTCCTCCTCTTTTGCCTACACTCCTCACCCTGCCCAATTTTTAGTTCTCCTCTTCCCTCTCCTCCTCTGATTCTCACTCCTTTTCCCCCTCTTCCTCTTCTTCAAGAAATGATCTAGCTACAGATGATTATAACCAAGTAGGTGGATCTGTCCTCTTTGACCTCTCCAACCCCTCAGTCTTTGGACGCCTGCCATTTCTTCTCTCCATCGTTGGTGGATAGCTATAACAGATCCATCTTGGCCTTCGGTGCATACCGGGATCTGCAGCTGGTGCTGGTAGCTGCTGCAATGGCCCTCAATCAGAATAGGCACACACTCTGGGACATGATTGCCTGATCCCAGGCCTTGCATTGGTATGATTCCTCTCGGCATTTCTATGGAGTCTCTTCTTAGGGCCTGCATTTGAAACTCACTCCTGCTATAAGAAAATCCTTGGGGAAATCGAGGGCACTCCCACCAAGACTCTCTTCTCTAAATCCCAGGCTGTCATCCCTCACCTCCCCTGGACTCTTACCGTTGTGGTGGGGCACTAAGTGGACGTCTCCTTTGCAAAGGTCCAAGTAGAATAGGAGGCCAGGTGCCATTCTGCTCCGATATTCACAACCTTTCACATTTCCTTTGTAGATACTCTCTCCTGACTATCCAAGCCTCTTCTCAGGGTCAATTTCATGGAGTTACACAGCCGATGCACTGTGCATTGGAAGGGACCCCGTTCACATGTAATGCACCCTCGAATTTGCAGTGCACAGCCAGCCCCGCAACACATGCTGCCACTAAGCCCAGCCCTGTGCCCGGCTCAAGAAGGGCCCTTGTCGCAACTTGGGGTGAGAAATCAGCATTATCCTCTCCTGGGTCCTACTCATGTATGGCTAAAAATGTATATATCTAGGCTCTGAGCTTTGCATATCTAGGGCTCTGTATAATGCGTACTTCTTTCAACAAAGCCTGGCTCTTGCAAAGGAAGACATCAGCTTTCAAAGCTAAAGGCTATGCAATGGGCTTTCAGAACGCATTTCAGAAATCTAAAGCTGTACTTTGAATGCTTATTTCTGCCATCCCCACTCTCAAGTAACGATTCTGTCCTCAATAGATCAAGATGTTATGTGCACTATGTCCCAGGCCTTTAATGACTAGACATTTTTGTGTATTCTCAGGAAAACATAGAAATTATGATTTACTAACTAGACGCCTTTTGGTAGAAGCCTTTCTTATGATGTCACCCAGCCTAAGATGGCAAGACTCGGCTCGAATTCTTTGTAGAACTAGGTGGCCAAAATTTAATTCTGTGTCCTATCATGCAGAACGCGACTTCTGTTGAAAAGTAATTAAAGGCTCATAATCTAAAGAAACCGACAAACAACCCCCATACCCCATAACATATCTAAGCTGAGGTATTCATGGCAAGTGCAGAAAATGTAAACAATTTTGAGCAAATAATGCCAACTATGTGATTGAGAAGAAAATCCCCTTTAAATGTATTAATATTTTAGCCCGCTTGATAATAATTTATTTAGAAAAAGGTTTCTTTGGATGCAAAATCATTGGGTAAAATACCATAGAAAACTATGACATTGACACACGCTCCGATTACTTAGTGATTATAAAGAGGAAATTGTCCATTGATTCCCTTGGAGAAATCTTGAGACTCTTTCATCTTTAACTCCTATGTAATAATAAAAGAGATTCTGACAAATTAAAATTGGAATAAACTTTTCAAAATCATCACTATTATGTAAGGAGAAAAAGCAGCCAAGTTTGGATGCGTTCTAGATGATATTAGATTTTGAGGACCATGACACTAAGTCTATTGTATAATCTATGATTAGGAACGATGTACAAAGGGTTACATGGTAACCGGAGTGTGGGGATCCTCTCCCGGCACGTCGTCCCATTCTTGACATCTGGAACAATGGATTGAGCGAGACAACGAAATCCTGTAGAATAGACAAGCTTCATTAGAAAGGAAAGTGCACTTCCAGATGTGCAAGCGGTCCTGAGCAAGAGAGGCGTGGTTCAAAAGGCCTGGTGACAAAGCCTTCGGGGTTTTATTCCCTATCTGCTCTGGATGGGCACTTTTTGAGAGACCTGAGCATTCTTGATTGACAATTAAGACTTGCTGGACTCCGTGATTCATCATTTGCTTTCCGCGCTTGTTTGTTCCCAGAATTCAGCCTGTTATAATGGACTTAATGAACTTCTGGGCATATGTGTCACCTCATGATCATGGTATAATGGGGTTCAGGTGAGTCAAAGGTCGTTAAGGTCTTCGTTGCACAGTGCGATTTGCTGGCTAAAACCCCTACACAATTTTCTGCATTCCTGTTTACTGCTATGAGTTACATTTAGGCGCACAATGCTTTCTGGCTTGCTTAATTGTGGGCTTGCTGGGGCAGACCCTTCCTACGAAAGGAAGATCTCGGTTTCTTTGCAGTCAGACCAGAAAGCCCCGATCTAACTGTCTTGCCTACCACTTCTAAGAGCCATGAAGCCGCTTCATCTTTGCAGCGATGTTGAGGGACGGGAGGTCTCTTCTTCTGTATCTGCTTTCTGCTGAGAAGGGTCATCGTCCCTGTCTATTGGGGTTTCACGGATCTCTATCCCTTTCTGCCTCGGTGAGGCCTGGATCTTGGGTTTGTGCTGTAGTGCCGCCCCAGTCGCTAGACAAGGAAAAGAAGGTACAAAGTTGTTATCTAAATCAACTATGTATTACTTTCTACAATTTTTTTTACCAAAGAAGTTAATAAATGAAAACAGGTTGGGTTAATATATTTCTGAAAGAATAAAAAACCTTTGGCCTAAAGTCCCCTCCCTTCTCAGAACCTAAAGACCCTGCTTTGACTAGGGCCATTCCCTCACGTTGGTCCGATGATCCTTATCAAAAGCCAGAGGCGGTGAGTTACCACTTTCAGGGTTATTATCTGGATTTGGGGGAGAGGGCTTTTGTACCACAGAAAGGAGGAAAGAAAACTTAATTAGGAGTACTAAAATAAATAGAAAACAGAAAAAGAAAACCTAGGAAATCTGCAAGAGATGTCCTGTATCATTTCCCACTAAAAGATGCAGAATTTTACAGGTGATGTCCTGTATCAATATTAGGACAATTGGGGGATTTTTGGAATGACAGAACTATAAGTGTAAAAATGTATACCTGTGTAAGAACAACCAAAAGAGAGAGAGAAAGAGAGAGAGAGACAGAGAAAAAGAGAGAGAGATTAATTTTTTGTGACAGGATCAATAATAGGAAAGTTGAAACAATTGCTCACTCTAGGTAAATGGTATATAGGTGTTCTTTGTAGTAATATCTCAAGTCTTACATAGGTTTGAAAGTTGAAAAGCCTAAATGCTGGAGAATAAATCAGGGTATGCAGGAAACAGATGCAGATAACTGAGAGGAGAGCTCACACTGCATACCACATTCTGTTAGTCTCAGTCACCTTGGGGCTTCATCGTGGGCTGTTATGTCTGGAGGATGACTGTGTTCTTTTCAAAATTGTTTCTCTGCATCCTCGCACAGTTTCCAGAGTATGTGTCAGGTCCATGTGGTGTGTGAATAAGAGTCCTGTGTCCAGCGGCAAGAATAGATACAGCTCTGTGGACCAACAATCGAAATGGTGTTCCCAAGCATTGTCTCAATGCATTGGGTTTTCAGGAAGAAACAGATGACACAGACTGCATCAACATAGATGTCACTGTGGCGCATGGGTGTGCTTAGTTGATGATCGTCCCCCGGCAATGCCTTCTGAGCCTCTCCTACATGTTTTAGCAGGAAAGAGCAGAACTTACAGGTCTTAGTGGCTGCCCTTCTTTCTCCTGTCATTACTCCTAGAAGGCCCATGAAATCTCAAGTGTCTGCACTAACTGGGCCGATGCTCTTCCTGGGCCTCTCCAGTGTGGGATCGTGTTTTCTTTTTCCACCCTTTATCCTCGATGTGACGGATTACATTAATGAATCTTCAAATGTTGAACCAGGCTTGCATATCTGATTTATGTTTTTGGCGTCTAGGAGGCCAAAAATTTCCAGAGAACGTTACCTTGCTGAAAGCAACCTTGGATAAGGACTTTTTGAAGCTTCCATTGGTTGTATCAGACTGTCTGATCTTTGGTAACAGCCAAAGGATCTGTCATAATTTTCAGATTCGAGGACTTGTTGGCAAGGGAATCCAGCGCTGAGACAACTTCCTGAAATTCACTCAGTTGTGCAGATACTTGAGTTTCATGCTTTTTAGAAACTTTTGCTCAAGATCCATAACGCACAGTCATGGCGATAGCCTGTACAAATTCCCTTTACTTTTCATTCAGTTGATCCAAAAGTTATTCCCATTAAGTAAAGGAATGCAGGAGAGGGATGAGCAACTTCTTCACTTGTGTCATCTGTCAAACAATGGAAGAGCAGAGAAAGCCACCTTCTCCTGCAAGTGGGATATGCCAGAGGGGCCCCATTGGGCTCTATCATGCAGCAAGGAGATCTCAGTGTCTGTGCCAAGATTGCGGATTCCTGTTTCCATACCCAAGGCAGAATTGATAGCTCTGTGCAGAGGATGGAAAGTAACGTCTTAGGGCCTCTTTCCAGGAGAGTCCAGTATGCGGCCAACGATTGCCACTCTTCTGGCATATGGCATGGGGCCAAGTGCATCAGAAGGTCATGGGTGACTTCTGACTATCGTAGATGGTCCAGTAATTTCCCGAAGTACAAAAGAATGTCTCCAATGGTTGCGTAGTGAAAATGTGGCTGCAGGGGCACTCATAAAATTGCATGTTGTATTGGAATGTGGACAAATTCTAGGGCCATGTGTCAGTGGGAACCCCATTCAAGGTGGGTTCATCTGAAAGGATCAACATAAATGGTTTAAGTAATAGTTTAAAAAGAGCCACGTGCTGTCTGCAGAACTCAAACCTGATGAAATGATGTGTTAAAATTTAGTTTTCTTTTTTTAATGTGGTTACTGACCTTTTCGGTAAATAGCTGTGTCAGAGTCAGGGGAGCAGATGTTACTACAGAAGTAGAAGTTGCAGTGATGGGACCTACAAGTCAGTGATTGCGGGCAGCCTATGGAAGCTGGCAAAGGGAGAGAATGGATTCTCACAGTGCCAAAAATGAACACAGGGGTGCCACCCCATTTTAGAATGCTGACTTTCAAAACTATAATACGTTTGTGTTCTTTTAAGTTAGTAAGTTGTGGCGGTTTGTTATAGCTGTAATAGAAAACTGGTACAGGGAAATTAATGAGTGGCCCTTGACATCAAGTTCGAGCAACTCCACCTTGAAGGAACATTCCTTTGTTTTCCAAGATTCAGACAAAACTCTTAGACCGTTAGATTGGCCAAATTCATCTCTTCAATGCAGACAAAGTGGCAATAATGAACATTTATCAATAGATCATGCATAATAGGTTGCAAATCTCAAAGGCCATCCTTTAATTTTGATTGGTCTTCAACAACCATTTTGAGGTGGGAGGAAGGGAGTTCCGTGATGTCCTGATTCCTCAAGCCTCTTGTAGGTGCCAAAGACTTCATTTTCATTTTTTACTCAGAGGGTACGAGTGTCCGTGCCTACTTGGTATATTTCAGGGTAGTGGGCATTATGGCTGTGGAATATTGAAGCGAAGCAAAAATTCCAAATTTAGGCTGAATTATACTCATCTACTCTCTATTATCTGTTTGGTAACTGCCCTCAGAGTACAGGGGGTAGTTTCTTTAAATTTAGTGGGATCCCCAAAGTACAGGTGCAACGGGACTTTGAGCCCCAGTACCAATTAGGAAATGAGGGTTTACCAGGTGGTGCATTTTAGCGGATGCTAAATTTTTCCCAAACTCAGAGGCATAATTGCCAACTGAAATCTTTTTATTGTTATATTGTACAGAAATGTCGCCAACATAAGATGGTTTGACTTAACAACTTTTAGACCTTGCGACGGTGCGAAATTGATGCACATTCCATGGAAACTGTAGCTCGAATTTTGAATTTTCCTCTTTTCCTCGCTAGTGATGTGAGGTATGATATTCTCTCGTGGTGCTGGCAAGGGACAGTGAGCCACACCTCCCCGACAGATGCACAAACACGAGGGTCAACTGCCAATACGTAGTGTCCTTTCCGTTGCAGCACATTTTGGACATCGTGTTTTGGATTTCCGCATCCCATCGTGTCTACAAAACACTCAACTGTTTCTCCTGCTTCCGAGGAGAAGAGGTAGGTAATTACTGCAGATACTGCCCAAATGTAAGCGCTCCGGTCTTATTTAAGATAGGCTAGGATAAGCTATGATGTTTGGTAGTTTAGGTGTAGTACATGCATTTTGACTTGCGATATTTTCATCTAAGGATTAGTATGTCAGTACACAACTTACCCCATCCTATCTGTTATTCTAGGAAAAGGATTTCCCACTGGGTAAAACTGTGAACCTGTCTTTCAGTTTTGTTTTTTTCTTGTTTTTTTATTTCTTCCCCCTTTATCCAGATTAGTTTGTTGTTTCTTTTCGGTAGGTACTAGACATAGTTCGGGAGTCCCCTCTACCCTGATCATATTTCTAAAATTCTTCTTCCAGAGAATCTCAAATCATTATCATCAGACTCAGGGGGCTCATCGACGGCAGTGATTGCTTCACTAGGTTTATGGATTCTGTGCTTAAGTAATGTTGGAATAGTTGGTTGTGTCATGGGGTACAACGAGTGTTTTTCCCTAATGGTCCTGAGGATCAGGAACTCTGTTGCAACAGAGGCATAGGCAGATGCCATCACAAAGGCACTGTAGAGAGAGGTCGAGTTTGATACGTACGTAGGCTATAGAATCCTATCACATTGTACCTGAGTTGGTGTAACGACACCCTGAAGACCATAAGTACCGCCAGCAGCAGTGCTTCCAGCCTAGAGGCCCAGACTTACAGCCATCTGTGTCCCAGGCAGACTTCAGCATTCCCATTCCCAGTGAGAACTGGAACTGAGCAAATGCATGGCTGCAACGGTTGTTGGCCCAGCTCTCTGGGAACATGGCGCATGCTGAGTCAATCCACCTGAGGTTCTCAACGGCAGGTGTTGGCAGAACTTTCAGGGATACAATGGAATATTCACACTTGTGTGAACACAAGTAGATGCATAGCCAACAACCTCACAAACACCTAAGGGAGGAAGTGTAGCTGTCATCCCCACATTACGAAAGGGGAACGTGTGGATTCAAGATGTTAAAAGACTTGCCCGAGGTCACACAGAACCGGGGTTGGAAAACAAGCACCGGTCTCTTGAGCTTCTGCTCCCAACCACGTCTGTGTACAGCAGCATGTTACTAATGTGGGCAAATGCTAGTTCTCCTGATAGCTATTTCCCATCAGTTGGGGTTTATCTAGTCTATTCATCTTGTAAATACCATGTAGAAGTGTATTTGAGTATTACCTAGACCGTGGAGTCATTCTGAGCAGCTGCATTTCCTGCAGGAATTACAGTTGGTTCAGATTAGAGAGCAAAGGAGGAGCAACAAAACTCCCTTTCTCCTTATGCCACTGACTTTCTCTAAGCCCCAGGGCCTGATAGCTGCAGCACCAAGAGGAATGGGGGCGACTCACAATGGCTCTCAGAATGTTGTGACCACACTCAAAGGCAAGATCTGAACACTGATCGCCAGGATCTGGGTTACTTCTGCTTCGGGGCTGAATAGGGTGATTGACTGAGAGCTGCTAGAAGAGAAGAGACAGGTATGCCATATGTGAATTGCTTATATCCGAAAGTTTCCATTTAATATTTTCAGACCGCAGTTGACCAAAGTTAACATACCGCTGGGAGCCAAACGGCACATGAGCGGGGACTACCGTCTCATCTCATCTGATATTCAGAAACCCCTGAGATTGGAGTTGCTGTTGTGATCCCTACTTTGCAAAGGGTATCAGAGTTGATGGCATTTGCCCGAGATCGCACAGAAGTGGGACTGGAAATCGGATCACCTGTCTCTTGAGCCCGTGTCCCTAACGCCTTCAGTATGCGTTGTATTTTTAGTAACTTAGACAAATGACAGTCGTCAACCTGACATGACACATCACGGTTGGAGTTCCTCAGCTCAATCGGTTTGTTGAAGGCAGACGAAAATGCCACATTGTCTTGGTGTATCTGCATGTTTTCTCTCCCACACCACTGAGCAGCCTCATATCCTGTAGGAGCGGCAGTTGATCTTGAAGGGAAGGCAAGGAGAGAGAGGACCAGTTCCCTCTCTCCCTGGCCCACTATTTCCCTGAGTCCCAAGGCCGATTGGATAGGCATCAATCAACACGTGTCATCACACCTCACGATGGCCTTCAGAATCGAGTCATCACCCCTGTTGATATGAGCCAAGGCCTGGCAACAAGCACTTGGGTTACTTCGTCATCAGGCCTGAGAATAGTAAGGGAGATGCTGCTGAGGGTATGCAGATATTACCTATGACCGTGTATCGTCTGCTCGTCTGCTTCTCTGTTCCCTGGACACTCAGCTATCTTGGCCTCAGCACTCTTCATAGGCTTGAGAAAACTGTCCCGACTGATAACTACTCCCATGGGAGCAGTTACCAGAATGTCCTAATGTTGTTCATTGAGTTTCATCAGGTCAACTTGGCAGTGGTCAGCGATTCTGGCTTCAAGATCTGATCACTCAGAGAGAGTCGCAAGGGAACTTGGTCACAGGAAGGATTATATTACTCTTTCCCATCTCTAGATTCAACCAGGGCAATGGCACATAAACCACTGCTTCTGGAAAATGCCAATTCTCTGATATGGGGTATTTACTTGTAGAAGAGAGGGCTGTCAGTAGTCACAATCCTCAAGCCACATTACCTTGCAAGGCTATGGTACAGAACAACGATATAGTCAATAATCAAATGTGACACCTGTAGGTATTGCCCAGAGATAGGGCATGGATTTTTACAGGATGGGTGGGGACTAATGCTGAGCGCATGGCTTGTCGTCTTTTAGAGTGCTCCTGTCCAATTTCATTTCCTTTTCTTGATACACTATAACTTAGTTACATATGGCAATTGGACAACTGCCTTAAGTGCACGTCTCTATAGAATAAGCAAGTTGATCACGAGATAATTTGCAAAAAGTATAGATAGATCTTAAACACGCAAAGGATGTGATATACTCCTCTAAGAGTGAGGTATGAAATAACAAATAAATCTATGCATTCAGTGTAAACATAGTCATCAACGTCAAAAGAAGTTTGCCATGAATGAGTCGATTATTCAGTACACGGAAGAGAACACATTTGGGAATAACATTGATAGCAGTCTTTCCCTATGATATATGAACATCTAGGCTATCGATTTAACAATTAAAACAGGGATTGACACTATGTCAGTGGAAAAGAATAGATGAGGACACAGACCCATGTTCATGACAAAAGGAGAAAAAAAATGATAAGCTTGGCATTTCAAGTCAGACGATGCCCACGGAGCAATCTCTTATGATTACTACTAGCAACAATTGTGTGTGTAGTGGTGGAGCCAGGAGAAAGAGGCCCCTGGGTGTACTGGATTAACTGGGTCACATCATCTTTCTCAGGCTTTCTCGGTTGAGCTCTCTTCCAGGGACATCGGTGGTGTCGAAAAATCATGGATATATACATTCCGATATCATTAGCAACAAGCCCTCACGTATCCAAAAGAGGGCCGATAAACACCTAAATCCTAAAATAGCCTCTAGAAATGTGCTGAACTATTTACTCAGTAGGCAAATGGGCCTGTAGCGAAATGATGTGGTTCTGTCAAAGTGGCAGTGGATAAGTTACAGCACGGTGGAGCTGGTCTTTGCAAAGAGCCACTTGACCTACCCGCTTATGTCTCCCCTTCCTTTTCGAAACTGCGAGAAAAAAATAATGAATAATAAATCCACCCTTCTTTGAGGTTTTCAAATAAAAACTAAGTTTTACTCATTTGGATTGATATGTTTTTATACTGACACATCTCTCTCGGCTTACGCTGGCGGTGAACCCGATATTTTGACAGTCAATCTTTCCCTTTATGCTCAAATCTATGCCAAGGAGAAGGGTAAGAGTGAGGACTCAGCCCACAGAAGACTCGGGACCCAGAACAGAACTCCTCATCCCTCCTATTCTCTGCTATTCTTGGCCCTCTTCGTAAGGCTAGCTACTTCCATCCATGCAGCTTGAATTTGCTTCATCCCTAACCTCTTTTCTGAACCTAAGGTAAGTCAACAAGTCCTGTCAGCTCAAGTGTTGTACGGATCCTTGACTTTGTGATTTCCCAACCTGAGAAAAGACTGGTATGAGTGAATGAGCTTTTGCAAGTAGGAGGATCACAGATGCGGCGAAACCCAGAGCTAGTGGGACATGGCGGGATAAGGACCCATGAGCAGAAGAAGAAACAAGCAGTTATTCCATTTGGGACCTGGAGCTTTTGGGAAAACGAGTGCCAAACAGAGCTGCCCATCCCCATGAGAACAGTTCCTTCCCCTTCCTGCTGTGTGCTCCCTTTCTTCTTTCCGGATGCTGCATAAGACAGGTGAGCTCGGAGTTCTTCCTGTGTCATTGAGTGCAGTCAAATGGTGCTTCTCGGTACCAGAGATTCCCAAACATCTTGCAATTACAAATCCATATATTTACTTAACTCAGCTTTTCTTATTATTCATTTTACTTTCAGCATGCAGAGCTCTGATTCATGTCATAGCCTTCAACTTTTTCAAGAAATTTAGCTGTAGAATAAGAGAAAGTTCCCATTGAACATACACATGTTTGACACCGCATAAAAGCTTTGTGCACGTTGTAATTTTCTAGCAGATTTCTAATTCCAAGCATTTACTCACTTGTTCACAAGTTAATTTTACCTGTCTATAACTGACATCGACCTACTCATGAATCTTTCTTTCAGCTGAGGGAAGAAATGAATGAACCTTGCCCGTTGAGGGGACTCAATCTGTTCTATTTGAAACTTAAACTTTTGTGTATATAATCACTTATTTTTTGGCATTGAAATTGTGTAAATTCAAAATCCAATATCCTTATGAGGACTGCTCTCTCCTCCCATACGTCCTCCCCTGTACCCCCTTCTGGTCTTCGCTTTTTTCCTCCTTTCTCCTTCTCCCCATCCCCCTTTCCCTCACCCCTTCTCATATTCTTCCTCCTCTACTTCTCCCCTTGCATTTCTCCTCCTTTCCCTGCACTCCACACCCTGCACAGTTCTTAATTCCTAATCTTCCCTCTCCTCCTCTGCTTCTCACTCCTCTTCCCCTTCTTCCTCTTCTTCAAGAAATGATCTAATTACAGATGATTATAGCCAAGAATGTGGATCTGACCTCTTTGCCTTCTCCTACCCCTCAGACTTTGGGTGCCTGCAATTTCTTCCCTCCATCTTTGGTGGATGGCTATAACAAATAATTCTTGGACTTCGGCACATACCGGTATCTGCACTTGGTGCTGGTAGCTGATGCCATGGCCCTCAATCAGGATAGTTGCACACTCTGAGCCATCATTTCCAGATTCCAGGCCTTGTGTTGTTATCAGTCCTCTCGGCATTATTATGGATTCTCTTCCTAGGGCCTGGAGCTTAAAATCACTCCTGCTATAAAAAAGCCTTGGGGACCTCGATGGAACTCCTTCGTGGTCTCTCTTCTCTAAATGCAAGGCTGTCATCCCTCACCTTCCCAAACTCCTCCTGCTGTGGTGGGGCACTGTGTGGATGTCTCCTTCACAAAGGTCCAAGTAGAGTAGGAGGCCAGGTGCCATTCTGCTCCGGGAATCACAACCTTTCACATTTCCTGTTTTGATATTCTCTCCTGCCTATCCAAGCCTCTTTCCAGGTTCATTTTCATAGAGTTACACAAGCGATGCACTGTGGAATTGATGTGAACCCATTCACATGTAATGCACCGTCGAGTTTCCATTGCACAGCCGGCCCACCAGCACATGCTGTCACTATGCCCAGCCCAGTGCCCGGCTCTGGAAGAGCCCTAGTCCCACCTCGGGGTGAGAAATCAGCGTTATCCTGTCCTGGATCCTGCTTATGTATGGCTAAAAATGTCTATGTCTAGGCTCTGAGCTTTGCTTATGTAGGGCTCTGTATAATACGTATTTCTATCAATGAAGCCTGGCTCTTGGAAATGAAGACATCAGCTTTCAAAGCTAAGGTCTATGCAATGGGCTTTCAGAAGGCATTTCAGAAATCCAAAGTTGCACTTCGAATGCTTGTTTCTGCCATTGCCACTGTCAGATAACTATTCTGTCCTCTGCAGATCAAGATGTTCTGTGTACTATACCCCAGGACTTTAATGACTAGACTTTTTGTGTATCCTCAGGAAAACAGAGAAATTATGATTTACTAACTAGAAGCCTGTTGGTAGAAGCCTGGATTATGATGTGCCTCAGCCGAAAATGGCGAGACTCTGATCGAATCCTTTGGAGAACTAGATGGCCGCAGTTTAATTCTTTGTCCTAACGTGCAGAACGCGACTTCAGTTCAAAAGTACTTAAAGGCTCAAAATTTAAACTAACCCACAAACAAATCACCACCCCATAACATATGTAAGCTTAAGGATTCATGGTAAGTGCAGAAAATGTAAACCATTTTGAGCAAATGATGCGAACTAACTGATGGAGAAGAAAATTCCCTTTAAAAGTACTAAAATTTTAGCCCGCTTGTTAATAATTTATTCAGGATAAAGGCATTTTTGAATGCAAAATCATTGGGTAAAGGATCGTAGAAAATCATGATGTTTACACACGCTCCGAATACTTAGTGATTATAATGAGGAAATTGTCCGTTGATTACCATGGAAAAATCATGAAACTCTTTCATCTTCAATTCCAATGTAATAATAAAGTAGATTCTGACAAATTAAAATTGGAATAAACTTTTCAAAAGCATCACTATTGTGTAAGGAGAAAAAGCAGCAAATTTTGGATGTGTTCTAGATGATATTAGATTATGAAGACCATGACACTAAGTATATTGTATAATCTTTGATTAGGAATGAAGTACAACGGATGACACGGTTACCGGAGAGCGGGTACCCTCTACTGGCACGTAGTCCCATTCTTGACGTCTGGAACAATGGATTGAGCGAGACAATGAAATACTGTAGAGAAGACAAGCTTCATTAGACGGGAAAGTACACTTGCACACGTGGAAGTGGGCCTAAGCAAGAGAGGCATGGCTCAAAAAGCCTGGTGACAAAGCCTTCGGGGTTTTGTTCCCTATTTGCTCTGGGTGGGCACTTTTTGAGAGAACTGAGCATTCTTGATTGACAATTAAGACTGGCAGGACTCCGTGATTCATCATTTGCATTCTGCGCATTGTCATTCCCAGAATTCATCCTGTTATAATGGACTTAATGAACTTCTTGTCATACCCGTCGCCTTATGATCATGGTATAATGGGGTTCAGGGGAGTTGAAAGTCATTGAGTTCTTCATTGCACGGTGCGATTTACAGGCTAAAAGCTGTACCCAATTTTCTGCCTTCTTGTTTACTGCTATGCGTTACCTTTAGCCCCAAAATGCCTTCTCGCTTGCTTAATTGTGGGCGGGTAGTGGTAAATCCTTCCTACAATAGGAAGACAGGGGTGTCTTTGCAGGCAGACACTAAAGCCCCGATCTAACTTTCCTGCCTATTTCTTTTCTAAGAGCCATGAACCCACTTATTATTAGTAGCGATGTTGAGGAGGGGAGGTCTATTCTTCTATATCTGCTTCTTGCTGAGAAGGGTCATCGTCCCTTTCTATTGGGATTTCATGGAGCTCTTTCCCTTTTTGCCTCAGTAAGGCCGGGATCTTGGGTTTCTGCTGAAGTGCCGCCCCAGTCGCTAGACAAGGAAAAGAAGGTACAAAGTTGTTATCTAAATCATCTATGTATTACTTTCTACTATTGTTTTACCAGAGAAGTGAGTAAAGGAGAACAGGCTGAGTTAATATATTTCTGAAAGAATAAAAAAACTTTGGCCTAAAGTCCCCTCCCTTCTCAGAACCTAAGGACCCTTGTTTGACTAGGGCCATTCCCTCATGTTGGTCCGATATCCTTATCAAAAGCCAGGGGAAGTGAGTTACCAGTTTCATGGATCATTATCTGGATTTGGGGGAGAGGGCCTTTGTCCCACAGAAAGGAGGGAAGAAAAGTTAGTTCGGTTTACTAAAAAAAAATAAAACAAAAAAACTAGGAACTCTGCAAGAGATGTCCCGCATGAATTCCCGCTAAAAGATGCAGAATTTACTGGTGATGTCTCATATCAATTAAGACAACTGGTGGATTTTTTGGATTTACAACACTGTAATTTTAAAAATGTATGCCTGTGTCAGAACAACCGAAAGAAAGAGAGAAAGAGAGAGAGAGAGAATGAGAGAGAGAGAGAGAGAGAGAGAGAGAGAGAGAGAGAGGGAGAGAGAGAGAGGAGAGAGAATTAATTTGTGTGACAGGATCAAAAATAAGAAAGTTGAAACAATTGCTCAATCTAGGCAAATGGTATATAGGTGTTCTTTGTAGTATTACCTCAACTCTTTCATAGGTTTGAAAGTTGTAAAACCTAAATGCTGGAGAATAAATCAGGGTATGCAGGAAACACATGCAGGTAACTGAGAGGAGAGCTCACCCTGCATACCACATTCTGTTAGTCTGGGTCACCTTGGGGCTGCATCATGGGCTGTTATGTCTGGAGGATGACCGTGCCCTTTTCAAAATTGTGTCTCTGCATCCTGGCACAGTTTCCAGTGTATGTATCAGGTGCATGTGTTGTGTGGAACAGAGCCCTGTTTCCAGCAGCAAGCATAGAGTCAGCTCTGGAGACCAACAATCCAAATGGTGTTCCAAGCATTGTCTCAAGGCATTGAGTTTTCTGGAAGAAACGAATGACTCAGACTGCATCAACATAGACGTCACCGCGGCGCTTGGGTGTGCTTAGCTGACGATCGTCACCCGGCAATGCCCTCTGAGCCTCTCCCACTTGATTCAGCAGGAAACAGCAGAACTTGCAGGGCTCAGTGGCTGCCCCTCTTTCTCCTGTCATTACTCCTCAAAGGCCCATGAAATCTCAAGTGTCTGCACTAACCGGGGCAATGCTCTTCCTGGGCCTCTACAGTGTGGGATCGGGTTTTATATTTCCACCCTTTACCCTCGATGTGACGGAGTACATTAATCAATCTTCAAATCTTGAACCAGCCTTGCATACCTGATTTATGTTTTTGGCGTCTAGGAGGCCAAAAATTTCCAGACAATGTTACCTTGCTGACAGCAACCTTGGATAAAGTCTTTTTGAACCTGCCATTGGTTGTATCAGACGGCCAGATGTTTGGCAATGGCCAAAGGATCTGTCATAATTTTCAGATTCGAGGACTAGTTGGCAAGGGAATCCAGGGCCTGAAATAAATCAGTTGTGCAGATCCTTTAGAGAATGGCCTGAAATTCAATCAGTTGTGCAGATCCTTGAGTTTCATGCATTTGAGAAACTTCTTGCTCAAGTTCCGTCATGCATGATGGTGCTGATAACCTGTACAAATTCCCTTTACTTTTCAGTCGGTTGATCCCAAAGTCCTTCCAATAAAGTAAAGGATTGCAGGAGAGGGCTGACCAACTTCAGCACTTGTGGCATGTGTCAAACAATGGAAGGGCAGAGAAAGCCACCCTCTCCTGCAGGTGGGATATGCCATAGGGGCCCCATTGGGCTCTATCATGCAGTGAGGAGATCTCGGTGTCTGTGCCAAGATTGTGGAGTGCTGTTTCCATGACCCAAGGCAGAATTGGTAGCTCTGTGCCGAGGATCGATAGTAATGGGCTTAAGGCCTATTTCCAGGAGAGTCCAGTATGTGTGTGGCCAACGTTTGCCACTCTTCTGGCATATGGCATGCGGCCAAGTGCATGAGAAGATCATGTGTGACTTTTGACTATCATAGATGGTCTGGTGATTTCCCGAAGTACATAAAAATGTCTCCAATGTTTGCGTAGTGAAAAGGTGGCTGGAGGGGCACTCATAAAAGTGGGTGTTGTATTGCAATGTGGACAAATTTTAGGGCCATGGGTCAGAGGGGGCCCATTCAAGGTGGCTTCATCTGAATGCATCAACATAAATAGTTTAAGTAAGAGTTTAAACTAGTCTCATGCTTTCTGCAGAACTCACACCTGATGAAATAATGTGTTAAAAATTAGTTTTCTATTTTTAAAGTTACGGTTACTGATGGTATCCGTCAATACCTGTGTCAGAGTCAGGGTAGCAGATATGTCTACAGAAGAAGAGGTTGCAGTGATGGGAACTACAAGCCAGTGAATGTGGGCGTCCTATGGAAGCTAGCAAAGGGAGAGAATGGATTCTCACAGTGCCAAAAGGAACACAGGGGTGCCACCCCATTTTAGAATGCTGACTTTCAAAACTATAATACTTTTGTGTTCTTTTAAGCTAGTAAGTTTTTGGCAGTTTGTTATAGCTGTAATAGAAAACTGGTACTGCGGAATTAATGAGTGGACTTTGCCATCAAGGTCGAGGAACTACACCATGAAGGATCATTCCTTTGTTTTCCAAGATTCAGAAGAGATTCTTAGACCGTTAGACTGGACAAATTCGTCTGTTCAATGGGGACCAAGTGGCAATAATGAACATTTATCAATAGATCATGCATACTAGGTTTCAAATCTCAAAGGCCCTCCTTTAATTTTGACTGGGCTTCACCAACCATTTCGGAGTGTGAAGAAGGGAGTTCCATGGGGTCCTATTTCCTCCAGCCCGTCGTATGTGCCAAAGTCTTCATTTTCATTTTTTAATCAGAGGGTCCTAGTGTCCGTGGCAACTTGGAATATTTCAGGGCAGTGGGCCCTATGGCTATGGAAAATTGAGGCGAAGCCAAAGTTCCAATGTTTAGGCTGAGTGATACTCATGTACTCTCTATTTTATGTTTGGTAACTGCCCTCAGAGAATAGTGGGTAGTTTGTTTATATTTACCGGGATCCCCAAGTAACAGGAGTAACGGAATATTGAGGCCCAGTACCGATTAGGAAATGAGGGTTTACCAGGTGGCGCATTTTAGCGGATGCTAAATTTTTCCCAAACTCGGAAGCATAATTGACAACCGACATCTTTTTATCATTTTATTGTACAAAAGGGATCCCAACTTTAGATGGTTCGAATTAAAGACTTTTTGACCTTGCGATGGTTTTGAAAATAATGCACATTCCATGGAAATGGTACCACGAATTTTGAATTTTCGTCTTTTCCTGGCTAGCGGTGTGAGGTATGTTATTCTCTCGAGGAGCTGGGCAGCAATAGAGAGCCTCAGCTCCTCGACAGCACAACGAACACGAAAGTCAACTGCCGATATCTGGTGTCCTTTGCGTTGCAGCGCTTCTTGGACAACATGTGTCGGGATTCCACATGCTGTCGTGTCAACAAAACACTTAACTGTGTATGCTGCTTCCGGTGAGATGAAGAGGTTGGCAATTACTGTAGGTAAAGCCCAAATGTAAGAATAGTGCAGGGTGAGGAGCACAGGGAAAGAATGAGAAAACAAGGGGAGAAGAAGACGAGGAAAAATAGGAGGAGAGGTGAGGGAAAGGGGGATGGGGAGGAAGAGAAATGAGGAAAAGAGAGAAGGCAAGAAGCGGGTACAGGGGAAGACGTATGGGAGGAGAGAGCAGTCCTCATAACGATATTGGATTTTGAATTTACACAATTTCAATGCCAAAAAATAAGTGATTGTTTACACAAATATTTAAGTTTTAAACTAGAACAGATTGAGTCCCCTCAACGGGCAAGGTTCAATCATTTCTTCCCTCATCTGAAATACATGTTCATGAGTAGGTCGACGTACGTTACAGATAGGTAAGGTTAACTTGTGAACAAGTGAGTTAATGCTTGGAATTAGAAATCTGCTAGAAAATTACAACGTGCACAAAATCTAAGTGGTGTGAAACGCTTATGTGTCCAATGAGAAATTTCTCATATTCTACAGCTGAACTTCATGAAATAGTTGAAGGCTATGACATGAATCAGAGCTCTGCATGCCGAAAGAAAAATGAAAAATAAGAAAAGCTGAGTTAAGTAAAAAATATGGATTTGTAATTACAAGATGTTTGGGAATCTCTCGTACCGAGAAGCACCATCTGACTTCACCCAATGACACAGGAACAATTCTGAGCTCACCTGTCTTATGTAGATTCCGGAAAGAAGGAAGGGAGCACAGAGCAGGAACGG
>NW_011889470.1:186341-209836 GCF_000151845.1 Pteropus vampyrus
TGATCCTCCTTCTTGCAAAAGCTCATTCACTCAGACCAGTCTGTTCTCAGGATGGGAAATCACAAAGCCAAGGGTCCTCACAACACTTGAGCTGACAGGACTTGTTGACTTACCTTAGGTTCAGATAAGAGGTTAGGCATGAAGCAAATTCCGGTTGCGTAGAGGGAGGGAGCTAGCCTTACTAAGAGGGACAAGAATGGCAGAGAATGGGGAGGAGGAAGAGTTCTGTTCTGGGTCCCGAATCTTCTGTGGGCTGAATCCTCACTCTAACCATTGTCTTGGGGGTAGATGTGAGCGTAAAGAGAAAGGATGAGGGTCAAAAGTACGGGTTCCCCGCCAGTGTAAGCCAAGAAAGATGTGTCAGCATAAAAACACATCAAACCCAAATGAGTAAAACGTAGCTTTTATTTTAAAAGCTCAAAGAAGGGTGGAGTTTTATTCTACATCATTTTTTTCTGGCAATTTCCAAAACGATGGGCAGGCATAGGCAGGCTGGTCACGTGCCTCTTTGAAAAGGCCAACTCCACCACGCTGTAGCTTATGTCAGCATCCACAGCCACTTAGACAGATCAACATCATTTCTCTGCATGCCCAGTTGCCTACTGAGTAAATAGCTCAGCACATTTCTAGAGGCTACTTTAGGTTTTATGTTTTTATCGGCCCTCATTTGGATACGTGAGGGCTTGTTGGTAATGACATCGGAATGTCCTTTATCCATGATTGGTCGACACCACAGATGTCCCCGGAAGAGAGCTCAACCGAGAAATTCTGAGAAAGATGATGCAAATCAGTTATTTCAGTAGACGCAGGGACCACTTGCTCCTAGCTCCTCCCCAACACACAAACTTGTTTTCAGTAGTAATCATAAGAGATTGCTCTGGGGGCATCGTCTGACTTGAAATGCCAAGCTTATCATTTTTTTTTCCTTTTCTCATGAACATGGGTGTGTGTCCTGATCTATTCTTTTCCATTGAAATAGTGTCATTCCCTGTTTTAATTGTCAAATCGATACCCTAGATGTTCATATATCGTAGGGTAAGACCGCTATCATGGTTATTCCCAAATGTGTTCTCTTCTGTGTACTGAATATTCGGGTCATTCATGGCAAACTTCTCTTGGCGTTGATGACTATGTTTACACTGAATGCATAGATTTATTTGTTATTTCATACCTCATTCTTAGAGGACTATATCACATCTTCTTTTGCTTGTTTAAGTTGTGCCTATACTTTTCGCAAATTATCTCGTGATTGACTTGCTTATTCTATAGAGACGTGCACTTACGGCACCTGTCCAATTGTCATATGTAACTAAGTTACAGTGTATCAAGAATAGGATAGGAAATTGGACAGGATCACTCTAAAAGACAACAAGCCATGCGGCCGGCATTAGTCCCCTCCCATCCTGTAAAAAAACTATGCCCTATCTCGGGGCAATACCCACAGGCGTCACATTTGAATGTTACCTATATCATTGTTCTCTACCAGAGATTTGCAAGGCCATGTGGCTTGACAATGGTGACTACTCACAGTCTTCTTATCTACAAGTAAATTCCCCATATCAGGGAGTTGGCATTTTCCAGAAGCAGCGGTTTACGTGCCATGGCTAAGATTGAATCTAGAGATGGAGAAAGAGTAATAAAATCCTACCTGAGACCGAGTTCCCTTGCGACTCTGTCTCAGTGATCAGATCTTGAAGCTAGATTTGCTGACCACCGCCCAGTTGACCTGTTGAAACACAAGAACAGCATTAGGACATTTTGGTAACAGCTCCCACGGGAGAACTTTTCAGTGGGGAGAATTTCATCAAGCCTATGGTGAGTGCCGAGGCCAAGATAGCTGAGTGTCCAGGGAACAGAGAAGCAGACGAGCAGACGATACCCAGTCATCGATAATATCTGCTTTCCCTCCAGCAGCACCTCACTTACTATTCTCAGGCCTGATCACGAATTATCCCAAGTGGTTGTTGCCAGGTCTTGGGTCATATAAACAGGCGTGGTGACTCAGCTGTGAAGTCAGGGAATCAGGGAAATAGTGGGAGGGGGGGAGAGGGAACTGGTCCTCTCCCTCCTTGCCTTCCCTTCTAGTTCAATTGCCGCTCCTGCAGTAACCAAGTCTGCTCAGTGGTCTGGGAGAGAAAACATGCAGATATACCAAGACAGTGAGGCATTTTCGTCTGCCATCAACAAACTGATTGAGCTGAGGAACTCCAACACTGATGTGTAATGTGCGGTTGAGGACTGTCATTTGTCCAAATTAGTAAAAATACAACACATACAGAAGGCATTATGGACACGGGCTCTAGAGACAGATGATCTGATTTCCAATCCCAGTTCTGTGCCAAGTTGGGCAAATGCCATCAACTCTGAACCTCTTTGCCAAGAAGGGATCACAACAGCGACTCCACTCTCAGGGGTTTCTGAAGATCAGATGAGATGAGACAGTAGTCCCTCCTCATGTGCGGTTTGGCTCTCAGTGGTATGTTACCTTTGGTCAACTGCATTCCGAAAATATTAAATGGAAACTTTCGGAAATAAGAAATTCACATATGTGATACCTGTCTTGTCTCTTCTAGAATCTCTCGGTCACTCACCTTATTCATCCCTGAACCAGAAGTAACCCAGGTCCTGGCGATCAGTATTCAGATCTTGTCTTTGAGTGCGGTGAAAAAGACCTGAGAGCCCTTGTGAGTCGAATGATTTCTGTTAGTGCTCAGGCTATCAGGCCCTGGGGTTAGAGAAAGGCAGTGGGATAAGGAGAAAAGGATTTATTTTCCTCCCCCTTTGCTCTCTAATCCAGACCAACTGTGATTCCTGTAGGAAATGCACCTGCTCAGAATGACTCCACGGTTTGCGTAACACTAAAATACACCTTTACACGGTATTATCAGATGTATCGACTAGATAAACCGCAACGAAGATGGGAAATCGCTATGAGGAGAACTAGAATTTTCCCACATTAGTAACATGCTGCTCTACACAGTGGTGGATAAGAACAGAAGCTCGATATACAGGCTGCTTGTTTTCCAATCCCAGTTCTGTGTGACCTCCAGCATGTCTTTGACCTCTCGGATCCACACGTTCCCCCTTTGTAAAGTGGGGATGACAGGTACACTTCCTCCCTTAGGTGTTTATGAGGTTGTTGCCTATGCAACTACTTGTGTTCACACAAGTGTGAACATTCCATCGTATCCCTGAATGTTCTGCCAACATCTGCTTTTGAGAGCCTCAGCTGGAATGACTCAGCATGCGCCATGTTCCCAGAGAGCTGGGCCAAACACCCTTGCAGCCCTGCTTTAGCTCAGTTCCAGTTCTTGGATGCTGAGACTTCAGATGCTGAAGTCTGCCTGGGACACAGATGGCTGCATGTCTGGGCCTCTAGGCTGGAAGCACTGCTGCTGGGGGTACTTATGGTAATCAGGTGTCGTTATGCCTACTCAGTTATAATGTGATACGAATCTGTAGCCTATGTACGTACCAAACTTCGACCTCTGTCTACAGTGACTGTTTGATGGCTGCTTCATATGCCTCTGTTGCAACAGAGTTCCTAATCCTCAGGGCCATTAGGGAAAAAACACTCATTTTACTGTGTGGCACAAACAAGTCATTCCAACATGACTTAAACCCAGAATTCTTAAACCTAGTGAAGTAATCATTGCCGTCGATGAGCCCCCTGACTCTGATTATAATGATTTGTGATTCTCTCGAAGAAGAATTTTATAAATATGATCAGGGTAGAGTGGACCCCTGAAATATATCTAGTATGTACCGAAAGAAAACTACAAACTAATCTGTATAAAGGGGAAAGAAATAATATAAAACACAAAACTGAAAGACAGGTTCACAATTTTACCCAGGGGGAAATCCTTTTCCTAGAATAACAGATACGATGGGGTAAGTTTTGTCCTGACAAACCAATCCTTATTTGAAAATATGGCAAGTCAAAATGCATTTACTACACCTAAACTACCAAACAACATAGCTTAGCCTACCCTACGTTAAATAGGCCTGGAACGCTTACTTTTGAGAAGTATCTGCAGTAATTTCCTACCTCTTCATCTCACCAGAAGCAGTAGACAATTTGAGTGTTTTGTAGGCAAGACGGGATGCGGAACCCCGAATGCGATGTCCAAAAAGCGCTGTAACGCAAAGGACACTACGTATCGGCAGTTGACCCTCGTGTTCGTGTGGCTGTCAGGGAGTTGTGGCTCTCTATCACTGCCCAGCACCACGAGAAAATATCATACCTCACATCGCTAGCCAAGAAAAGAGGAAAATTCAAATTTCGAGGTACACTTTCCACGGAATGTGCAACATTTTCGCACCATTGCATGGTCAAAAAGTCATTAAGTACAACCATCTTAAGTTGGGGTCCCTCCTGTACAATAAAACGATAAAAAGATGTCGGTCGGCAATTATGCCTCTGAGTTTCGGATAAATAGCATCTGCTAAAATGCACGACCTGGTAAACCCTCATTACCAAATTGGTACTGGGGCTCAGTCCAGTTGCGCCTGTTCTTTGGGTATCCCATTAAATATAAACAACCTACCCCTTATACTCTGAGGGCAGATACCAAACAGAAAATAAGGAGCACATGAGCATCACTCGGCCTAAATTTTGGAAATTTGCCTTCGCTTCAATTTTCATTAGCCATCGTGCCTAATGCCCTGAAATATCTCAAGTAGGGACGGCCACTCGGACCCTCTGAGTAAAAACTGAAAATGAAGTCTTTGGCATCTACGCTGGGCTCGAGGAAACAGGACCCCATGGAACACTCTTCTTCCCACCCCCAAAAGTTTGGTGAAGCCCAATCAAAATTAAAGGAGGGCCTTTGAGATTTGATACCTAGTATGCATGATCTATTGATAAATGTTCATTATTGCCACTTGGTCTCCATTGAACAGACAAATTTGGCCAGTCTAACGGTCTAAGAGTCTGGTCTGAAACTTGGAATAAAAAGGAATGGTCCTTCATGGTGGAGTTCCTCGACCTTGATGTCAAGGGCCACTCATTAATTCCTCTGTATAGGATTTCCATTACAGCTATAACAAACCGCCTCAAAATTAGGAGCTTGAAAGAACACAAACGTATTATAGTTTTGAAAGTCAGCATTGTAAAATGGGGTGGCAGCCCTGTGTTCCTTTTGCCAGTGTGAGAATCCATTCTCTCCCTTTGATAGCTTCCATAGGCTGCCCACGTTCACTGGCTTGTAGTTCCCATCACTGCAACCTCTACTTCTGTAGTCACGTCTGCTCCCCTGACTCTGACACAGCTATTGACTGAAGAGGTCAGTAACCACAACATTAAAAAAAGAAAACTAATTTTTAACGCATCATTTCATCAGTTGTGAGTTCTGCAGACAGCATGTATCTCATTGAAATCTATTACTTAAAACATTGATGTTGATCCTTTTGGATGAACCCACCTTGAATGGGGCCCCCTCTGACACATGGCCCTAGAATTTCTCCACAGTGCAATACAATGCACACTCTTATGAGTGCCCCTACAGCCACATTTTCACTATGCAAAACTTGAAGACATTCATTTGTACCTCCGGAAATCTCCAGACAATCAACGATAGCCAGAAGTTACCCATGAACTTCTGATGCCCTTGGCCTCGTGCCACATGCCAGAAGAGTGGGAATCGTTGGCCGCATACTGGAATCTCCTGGAAATAGGCCCAGAGCCCATTACATTCCATCTTCTCCACAGAGCTACCAGTTCTGCCTTGGGTCATGGAAACAGCACAACACAAGCTTGGCACAGACACCGAGATCTCCTTACTGCATGATAGAGCCCAAAGGGGCCACTCTGGCATATCCCGCCTGCAGGAGAAGGTGGCTTTCTCTGCCCGTCCATTGTTTGACACATGCCACAAGTGCTGAAGTTGGTCTTCCCTCTCCTGCAATCCTTGACTTAATGGGAAAGCTTTTGGGATCAACCAACTGAAAATTAAATGGAATTTACACAGGTTATCAGCACCACCGTGCATGATGGAGCTTGAGACGGAAGTTTCTAAAAAGCATGAAACTCAAGGATCTGCACCATTGATTGAATTTCAGGCAGTTGTCTCAGCCCTGGATTCCCTTGCCAACAAGTCCTCGAATCTGAAAATTATGACAGACCCTTCGGCCATTTCCAAAGATCTGGCTCTCTGATACAACCAATTGCAGCTTCAAAAAGTCCTTATCCAAGGTTGCTTTCAACAAGGAAACATTCTCTTGAAATTTTTGGACTCCTAGAGGCCAAAAATATAAGTCAGGTATACAACAATGGTTCAACATTTGAAGATTGATTAATGTAATCCGTCACATCGAGGATAAATTGTGGAAATAGAAAATCCGATCCCACACTGGAGAGGCCGAAGAAGAGCATCGGCCCAGTTAGTGGAGACACTTGGGCTTTCATGGGCCTTCTATGAGTAATGACAGGAGAAAGAGGGGCAGCCATTCAGCCCTGCAACTTCTGCACTTTTCTTCTGAAACAAGTGGGAGACACTCAGAGGGCATTGCCGGGTGACGATCGTCAGCTAAGCACACCCAAGCACCGCGGTGACATCTATGTTGATGCAGTCTGTGTCATTAGTTTATTCCAGAAACTCCAATGCCTTGAGACAATGCTTGGGAACATCATTTGGATTGTTGTTCTCCAGAGCTGACACTCTCCTTGCCGCTGGAAACAGGGCTCTGTTCCACACACCACATGCACCTGACATATACTCTGGAAACTGTGCCAGGATGCAGAGACACAATATTGAAAAGGGTAGAGGCATCCTCCAGACATGACACACCACGATGGAGCCCCAAGGTGACTGAGACTAACAAAATGTGGTATGCAAGGTCAGCTCTCCTCTCAGTTACCTGCATCTGTTTCTTGCATACCGTTATTTATTCTCCAGCATTTAGGTTTTACAACTTTCAAACCTATGGAAGAGTTGAGGAACACCTATATATCGTTGGCCCAGACTGAGCAATTGTTTCAACATTCCTATTTTTGATTGTGTCACAAAAACTAAATCTCTCTCTCTCTCTCTCGCTCTCGCTCTCGCTCTCGCTCTCGCTCTCGCTCTCGCTCTCGCTCTCGCTCTCGCTCTCGCTCTCGCTCTCACTCTGTCTCTGTCTGTCTCTATTTCGATTGTTCTGACACAGGCATACACTTTTAAAATTACAGTGCTGTCAGTCCAAAAAATCCCCCAGTTGTACTAATATTGATACGGGACATCACCTGTAAAATTCTGCATCTTTTAGCGGGAAATCATACTGGATAAATCTTGCAGAGTTCCTATTTTTTTGTTTTCATTTTATTTTAGTAAACCAAATTAACTTTTCTTCCCTCCTTTCTGTGGGACAAAGGCCCTCTCCCCCAAATCCAGATAATGATCCATGAAACTGGTAACTCACCTCCCCTGGCTTTTGTTAAGGATCATCGGACCACCATGAGGGAAAGGCCCTACTCAAAGCAGGGTCCTAAGGGAGGGGACATTAGACCAAAGATTTATTATTCTTTCAGAAATATATTAACCCAGCCTATTTTCCTTTACTCACTTCTTTGGTAAAACAATAGTAGAAAGTAATACATGTATGATTTAGATAACAACTTTGTATCTACTTTTCCTTGCCAAGGGACTGGGGCGGCACTTCAGCTGAAACCCAAGATCCTGGCCTGACTGAGGCAGAAAGAGATAGAGTTCCGTGAAACCGCAATAGACAGAAACGATGACCCTTCTCAGCAGGAAGGAGATACAGAAGAAGAGACGTCCCTTCCCTCAAAATCTCTACTAAGAAGAAGCGGGTTCATGGCTCTTAGAAAAGAGTTAGGCAGGAAAGTTAGATTGGGGCTTTAGGGCCTGCCTGCAATGACACCGAGGTCATCCTATTGTAGGAAGGTTTTGCCCCTGCCTGCCCACAATTAAGCAAGCCAGAAGGCATTTTGGGGCTAAAGGTAACTCATAGCAGTAAACAAGAAGGCACAAAATTGGGTACCGCTTTTAGCCAGTAAATTGCACCGTGCAATGAAGACCTCGACGATCTTCAATTTACCTGAACCCCATTATACCAGGATCATAAGGCGACATGTATGCCCAGAAGTTCATTAAGTCCATTATAACAGGCTGAATTCTGGGAAGGAACATGCGCAGAATGCAAATGATGAATCACGGAGTCCTGCCAGTCTTAATTGTAAATCAACAATGCTCAGTCCTCTCAAAAAGTGCCCACCCGGAGCAAATAGAGAACAAAACCCTGAAGGCTTTATCGCCAGGCCTTTTGAGCCACGCCTCTCTTGCTCAAGCCCGCTTCCACGGCTGCAAGTGTACTTTCCCTTCTAATGAAGCTTGTCTTCTCTACAGTATTTCGTTGTCTCGCTCAATCCATTGTTCCAGACATCAAGAATGGGACACGGTGCCGGGAGAGGATCCCCACTCTCCTGTAACAGTGTCATCCTTTGTAACTCATTCCTAATCAAAGATTATACAGTACACTTAGTGTCATGGTCTTCATAATCTAATATCATCTAGAACACATCCAAACTTTGCTGCTTTTTCTCCTTACATAATAGTGATGTTTTTGAAAAGTTTATTCCAATTTTAATTTGTCTTCCATTCCTTGATTATGACATTGGAGTTAAAGATGAAAGAGTCTCACGATTTCTCCATGGTAATCAACGGACAATTTCCTCTTTATAATCACTAAGTAATCGAAGCGTGTGTAAATATCATAGTTTTCTATGATCTTTACTCAATGATTTAGGCATCCAAACATACCTTTTTCCTCAAAAAATTATTATCAAGCGGGCTAAAAATATGAATATTTTAAATGGGAATTCTCTTCTCCATCAGTTAGTTGGCATTATTTGCTCAAAATTGTTTACATTTTCTGCACTTGCTATGATTCCTTCAGCTTAGATATGTTATGGGCTGCGGGGGATAGTTTGTGGGTTTGTTTATATTTTGAGCCTTTAAGTACTTTTGAACAGAAGTCGCGTTCTGCAAGCTAGGACACGGAATTAAACTGTGGCCATCTATTTCTCCAAAGGATTCGAGCCGAGTCTCGCCATCTTCGGCTGGGGGACATCATAATCCAGGCTTCTACCAACAAGCTTCTAGATAGTAAATCATAATTTCTCCGTTTTCCTGAGGATACACAAAAATTTATTCATTAAAGGCCCGGTACATAGTACACAGATCATCTTGATCTACAGAGGACAGAATCGTTACCTGAGAGTGGGGATGGCAGAAACAAGCATTCAAAGTGCAGCTTTAGACTTCTGAAATGTCTTCTGAAAGCCCATTGCATAGACCTTAGCATTGAAAACTGATGTCTTCATTTGCAAGAGCCAGGCTTTTTTGAAAGAAATAGGTATTATACAGAGCCCTAGATAAGCAAAGCTCAGAGCCTAGACATATGCATTTTTAGCCATACATAAGCAGGAACCAGGGGACGATAATGCTGATTTCTCACCCCAAGGTGGGACTAGAGCCCATCCTGAGCCCGGCACTGTGCTGTGCACAGTGTAAGCATGTGCTGGCCTATCAGCTGTACACTGCAAAGTTGAGGGTGCATTCCATCTTAATGGGTTCACTTAAATTGCACAGTGCATCGCTTGTGTAACTCTATGAAGGTTACCCTGGAAAGAGGCTTAGATAGGCAGGAGAGAGTATCGAAACAGGAAATGTGAAAGGTCGTGAATCCCGGATTAAAATGGCAACTGGCCTCCTATTCTACTTGGAACTTTGCGATGGGGACATCCACTCAGTGCCCCAACAGAGCAGGAGGAGTTCGGGGGAGGTGATGAATGACAGCCTGGCATTTAGAAAAGAGAGAATCCGAGGGAGTGCCCTCGAGTTCCCCAACGCTTTTTTATAGCTGGAGTGAGTTGTAGCTGCAGGCCCTAGGAAGAGACTCCATAGAAATGCCGAGAAGAATGATAACAAGACAAGGTCTGGGACGGGGAATCGATGGCCCACAGTGTGCAACTATCCTGATTGAGGGCCATGGTAGCAGATACCAGTACCACCTGAAGATGCTGGTATGCGACGAATGCCAAGAAGGATCTGTTAGAGCCATCCACCAAAGATGCAGGGAAGAACTGGCGGGCACCCAAAGACTGAGCGGGAAGAGAGGGCAAAGATGACAGATCCAACTTCTTGGCTATAGTCATCTGTAGCTAGATTATTTCTTGAAAAACAGCCAGAGGGGGAAGAGGAGTGAGAAGCAGAGAAGGAGAGGGAAGAGGAGGAATTAAGAATTGTGCAGTGTGAGGAGAGCTGGGAAAGGAGGAGAAAAGCAAGTGGAGAAGTAGAGGAGGAAGAATAGGTGGACGGATCGGGAAAAGGGGGATGCGGACGAGGAGAAAGGGGAAAAAGAGTGAAGGCCAGAAGGGGGTACAGGGGAAGACGTATGGGAGGAGAGAGCAGTCCTCATAAGGTTATTGGATTTTGAATTTACACAATTTCAATGACAAAAAATAAGTGATTATTTACACAATGTATAAGTTTTAAACTAGAAGAGATTGAGTCCCCTCAATGGGTAGCTTCAATCATTTCTTCCCTCAGCTAAAACAATCAGTCATGAGTAGGTCGACGTCAGTTTTAGACAGATAAGATTAACTTGTGAACAAGTGAGTTAATGCTTGGAATTAGAAATCTGGTAGAAATTGCAATGTGTGCAAAATTTCTAAGCGGTGTCACACGCTTGTATGTCCAATGAGAAGTTTCTCTTAACTACAGCTGAACTTCATGAAATAGTTGAAGGCTATGACATGATTCAGAGCTCTGCATGCCGAAAGAAAAATGGAAAATAAGAAAAGCTGAGTTAAGTAAAAAATATGGATTTGTAATTGCAATGTATTTGGGAATGTCTCGTATTGATAAGCACCATCTGACTGCAGCCAATGACACAGGAACAATTTCGAGCTCACCTGTCTTATGCAGACTCTGGGAAGAAGGAAGGGAGCATACGGCAGGAATGGGAATGAACTGTTCTCACAGGGAGAGGCAGCTCTGTTTGGCTCCCCTTTTCACAAAAGCTCCCAGTCCCAAATGGAATAAGTGCTTGCTTCTTCTTCTGCTCATGGGTCCTTGATCCGCCCTGTCCCACAACTCTGTGTCTTGCCGCATCCGTGATCCTCCTTCTTGCAAAAGCTCATTCACTCAGACCAGACTTTTCTCAGGTTGGGAAATCACAAAGCCAAGGATCCTCACAACACTTGAGCTGAGAGGACTTACTGACTTACCTTAGGTTCAGAAAAGAGTTTAAGGATGAAGCAAATTCAGGCTGCATAGAGGGAAGGAGCTAGCCTTACTAAGAGGGCCAAGAATAGCAGACAATGACTAGGAGGAGGAGTTCTGTTCTGGGCCCGAGACTTCTGTGGGCTGAATTCTCACTCTAACCCTTGACCTGGGGGTCGTTGTGAGTGTAAAGAGAAAGGGGTCAAAAGATCGGGTTCCCCTCCAGTGTAAGCCAAGAGAGATGTATCAGAATAAAAACACATCAAACCCAAATGAGTATAACGTAGCATTTATTTTAAAAGCTCAAAGAAGGTTGGAGTTTTATTCTGCATTATTTTTATCTCTCAATTTCCAAAAGGATGGGGAGGCATAAGCCGGTAGGTCACGTGGCTGTTAGCAAAGTTCAACTCTACCGTGCTATAGCTTATGTCAGCATCCACAGCCACTTTGACAGATCCATATCATTTCTCTACATGCCCAGTTGGCTACTGAGTAAATAGCTCAGCTCATTTCTAGAGACTACTTTAGGTTTTATGTGCTTATCGGCACTCTTTGGGATAGGTGATGGCTTGTTGCGAATGACATCGGAACGTCCTTTATCCATGATTGGTCGACACAACAGTGGTGCCCAGAAGAGAGCTCAACCAAGAAAGCCTGACAAAGATGTTGCGACCCAATTAATCCAGCAGACTCAGGGACCTCTTTCTCCTGGCTCCTACCCATAACACACACTTATTTCCAGTAGTAATCATAAGAGATTGCTCTGAGGACATTGTCTGCCTTGAAATGCCAAGCTTTTTTTTTCCTTTTGTCATGAACATGGTTCTGTGTCCTGATCTATTCTTTCCCATTGACATAGTGTCAATCCCTGTTTTAATTGTTAAATCGATAGCCTAGATGTTCATGTATCATAGGGAAAGACCGCTATCATGGTTATTCCGAAATGTGTTCTCTTCCGTGTACTGAATAATTGGCTCATTCATGGCAAACTTCTGTTGGCGTTCATGACTATATTTGCCCTGAATGCATAGATTTATTTGCTTTTTCATAGCTCATTCTTAGAGGAGTATATAACTTCTTCTTTTGTGTGTTTAAGTTGTGTCTATTCTTTTGCATGTTTAAGTTGTATCTATTCTGTCATTCCCAAAATCTCCTAATTGTCCTAATATTGATACAGGACATCACCTGTGAAATTCTGCATCTTTTAGCGGGAAATGATACGGGAAATCTCTTACAGAGTTCCTAGTTTTTTTTATATATATATTCTTTTATTTTTAGTAATCCTAATTAAGTTTTCTTTCCTCCTTTCTGTGGGACAAAGGCCCTCTCCCCCAAATCCAAATAATGACCCTGAAACTGGTAACTCACCGCCTCTGGCTTTTGATAAGGATCATCGGGCAACCATGAGGTAATGGCCCTATTCAAAGCAGGATCCTTAGGGTGTGAGAAGGGAGGGGACTTTAGGCCAAAAATTTTTGATTCCTTCAGAAATATATTAACCTTGCGTGTTCTCCTTTACTCACTTCTTTGGTAAAATAATACTAGAAAGTAATACATATATGATTTAGAAAACAACTTTGTATCTTATTTTCCTTGTCAAGTGACTGGGGCGGCACTTCAGCAGAAACCCAAGATCCTGGTCCGACCGAGGCAGAAAGGGATAGAGCTCTGTGAAACCCCAATAGACAGGTACGATGACACTTCTCAGGAGGAAGCAGATAAAGAAGAAGAATCCTCCCGTCCCTCAATATCGCTATTGAGAAGAAACGGGTTCATGGATCTTAGAAAAGAGTTAGGCAGGAAAATTAGATCAGGGCTTTAGAGTCTGCCTGCAAAGACAACGAAGTCGTCCTACTGTAGGAAGGGTCTGCCCCTGACCACCAACAATTAAGCAAGCCAGAAGGAATTTCAGGGCTAAAGGTAACTCATAGCAGTAAACAAGATGACAGATTATTGGGTACCGGTTTTAGCCAGTCAATCGCACCGTGCAATGAAGAACTCAACGACCTTCAACTCACCTGAACCCCATTATACCATGATCATAAGGCGACCCGTTTGCCCAGAAGTTCATTAACCATTATAACTGGCTGAATTCTGGGAACGAACATGCGCAGAAAGCAAATGCTGAATCACGGAGTCCTGCCAGTCTTAATTGTCAATCAAGAATGCTGAGTCCTCTCAAATCTTGCCCACCCAGAGCAAACAGGGATCAAAACCCCGAAGGCTTTGTCACCCGGCCTTTTGAGCCACACCTCTCTTGCTCAGGCCCGCTTCCACGTCTGCAAGTGTACTTTCCCTTCTAACGAAGCTTGTCTTCTCTACAGGAACTGTAGGAACAATTCTCTACAGTATTTCGTTGTCTCGCTCAATACATTGTTACAGACGTCAAGAATGGGATGACATACCGGGAGAGGATCCCTGCTCTCCAGTAACAGTGTCATCCTTTGTACCTCGTTCCTAATCAAAGATTATACAATACACATAGTGTGATGGTTTTCATAATCTAATGTCATCTAGAACACTTCCAAACTTGGCTGCTTTTTCTCCTTATACAATAGTGATGTTTTTGAAAAGTTTATTCCAATTTTAATTTGTCAGAATATTCTTCATTATTACATTGAAGTTAAAGATGAAAGAGTCTCACGATTTCTCCATGGTAATCAACGGACAATTTCCTCTTTATAATCACTAAGTAATCGGAGCTTGTGTAAATGTCATTGTTTTCTACAATCTTTTACCCAAAGATTTTGCATCCAACGATAACTTTTTCCTCAATAAATTATTATCAAGCAGGCTTAAAATATGAATACTTTTAATGGGAATTTTCTTCTCCATCAGTTAGTTCGCATTATTTGCTCAAAATGGTTTACATTTTCTGCACTTGCAATGAATCCTTCAGCTTAGATATGTTAGAAGGTGGGGGCGTTTTGGGGGGTTTGTTTAGATTTTGAGCCTTTAAGTACTTTTGAACAGAAGTCGCGTTCTGCATGCTAGGACAGAGAATTAAACTGCGGCCATCTATTTGCCTAAAGGATTCAAGCCGTATCTCGCCATCTTCGGCTGGGGGACATCATAATCTAGTCTTCTACCAACAGGCTTCTAGTTAGTAAATCATAATTTCTCGGTTTTCCTGAGGATACACAAAAAAGTGTAGTCATTAAAGGCCTGGGACATGGTACACAGAACATCTTGATCGACAGAGGACAGAATCGTTACCTGAGAGTGGGGATGGCAGAAATAAGCATTCGAAGTGCAGCTTTGGATTTCTGAAATGCCTTCTGAAGCCCATTGCATAGACCGTAGCTTTGAAATCTCATGTCTTCATTTGCAAGAACCAGGCTTTGTTGAAATAAATACCTCTTATCCAGAGCCCTAGATAAGCAAAGCTCAGAGCCTCGACATATGCATTTTTAGTCATACATAAGCAGGACCCAGGAGAGGATAATGCTGATTTCTCACCAGAAGGTGGGACTAAGACCCTTCCTGAGCCGGGCTCAGGCTGGGCATAGTGTCAGCATTTGCTGGCTGGCTGGCTGTGCACTGCAAAAACAACGGTGCATTACATGTGAATGGGTTCACTTGAATTGCACAGTGCATCAGTTGTGTAACGCTATGAAAGTGACCCTGGAAAGAGGCTTGGATAGGCAGGAGGGAGTATCAAAACAGGAAATGCGAAAGGTTTTGAATCCCGGAGCAGAATGGCACCTGGCCTCCTAATCTACTTGGACCTTTGCGAAGGGGACATCCACTCAGTGCCTCACCACAAAAGGAGGAGTTCAGGGGAGGTGAAGGATGACAGCCTGGCATTTAGAGAAGAGAGAATCCGAGGGAGAGCCTTCGAGTTCCCCAATGCTTTTTAATAGCAGGAGTGAATTTCAGCTGCCAGCCCTAGGAAGAGACTCCATAGAAATGCCGAGAAGACTGATAACAAGACAAGCCCTGGGATTGGGAAACGATAGCCCAGAGTGTGCAACTATCCTGATTGAGGGCCATGGCAGCAACTACCAGCACCAACTGAGGATACCGGTATGTGCCGAAGGCCAAGAAGGGTCTGTTATAGCCATCTACCAAAGATGCAGGGAAGAAATGGCGGGCACCCAAAGACTGAGGGGGAGGAGAGGGCAAAGGGGACAGATCCACCTTCTTGGCTATAATCATCTGTAGCTAGTTCATTTCTTGAAGAAGAAGAAGAGGGGGGAAAAGATTGAGTAGCAGAGGAGGAGAGGGAAGAGGACGAAATAAGAATTGTGCAGGGTGAGGAGTACAGGGAAAGGAGGAGTAAAGCAATTGTAGAAGTAGAGGAGGCAGAATAGGAGGAGGGTGACGGAAAGGGGGATGGGGAGAAGGAGAAAGGAGGAAAAGAGAGAAGGCAAGAAGAGGGTACAGGGGAAGACGTATCTGAGGAGAAAGCAGTCCTCATAAGGATATTGGATTTTGAATTTACACAATTTCAATGCCAAAAAATAAGTGATTATTTACACAAATGATTAAGTTTTAAACTAGAACACATTGAGTCCCCTCAAGGGGCAAGGTTCAATTATTTCTTCCCTCAGCTGAAAAAAAGTTCATGAGTAGTTCGACATAAGTTATAGATAGGTAAGATTAACTTGTGAGCAAGTGAATTAATGCTTGGAATTTGAAATCTGCTTGAAAATTACAACATGCGCAAAACTTCTAAGTGGTGTCAAACGCTTGTATGTCCAATGGAATGTTTCTCATATTCTACAGCTGAACTTAATGAAATAGTTGAAGGCTGTGACATGAATCAGAGCTCTGCATCTCAAAAGTAAAATGAAAAATAAGAAAAGCTGAGTTAAGTAAAAAATATGGATTTGTAATTGCAAGATGTTTGGGAATCTGTGGTACTGAGAAGCACCATCTGACTGCACCCAATGACACAGGAACAATTCCGAGCTCACCTGTCTTATGTAGAATCCGGAATGAAGGAAGGGAGCACACAGCAGGAAGGGAAAGGAACTGTTCTCTCAGGAAGGGGCAGCTCTGTTTGACACCCCTTTTCACAAAAGCTCCCGGTCCCAAATGAAATAACTGCTTACATCTTCTTCTGCTCATGGGTCCTTGATCCGGCTCTGTCTCACCAGCTCTTGGTCTTACCGCATCCGTGATCCTCCTTCTTGCAAAAGCTCATTCACTCAGACCAATCTGATATCAGCTTGGGAAATCACAAAGCCAAGGGTCCTCACAACACTTGAGCTGACAGGACTTGTTGACTTACCTTAGGTTCAGAAATAAGGTTAGGCATGAAATAAATTCATGATGCGTATAGGGAAGGAGCTAGCCTTACTAAGAGGGCCAAGAATAGCAGAGAATGGGGAGGAGGAAGAGTTCTCTTCTGGGTACCGAGTCTTCTGTGGGCTCTATCCTCACTCTATCCATTGTCCTGGGGGTAGATGTGAGCGTTAAGAGAATGTATGAGGGTCAAAAGATCGGTTTCCCCACCAGTGTAAGCCAAGAGATATGTATCAGCATAAAACACATCAAACCCAAATGAGTAAAACATAGCTTTTATTTTAAAAGCTCAAAGAAGTGTGGAGTTTTATTCTACATTATTTTTTTCACGTAATTTCCAAAAGGATGGGGAGGCATAGTCGGGCCGGTCACATGGCTCTTTACAAAGGGCAACTTCACAGTGCTGTAGATTATGTCAGCATCCACAGCCACTTAGACAGATCCACATCATTTCTCTGCATGCTCAGTTGACTACTGAAAAAATAGCTCAGCACAGATCGAGAGGCTACTTTAGGTTTTATGTGTTTATCAGCCCTCTTTGGGATATGTGAGGACTTGTTGGGAATGACATCGGAATGTCCTTTATCCATGATTTTTCGACACCACAGATGTCCTTGAAAGTGAGCTCAACCGAGAACGCCTGAGAAAGATGATGCGACCCAGTTAATCCAGTACACACAGGGGCCTCTTTCTCCTGGCTCCTCCCCAACACACACACTTGTTTCCAGTGGTAATCATAAGAGATTGCTCTGGGAGGCATAGTCTGACTTGAAATGCCAAGCTTATCGTTTATTTTTTTCCTTTTGTCATGAACATGGGTCTGAGTTCTGATCTATACTTTTCCGTGTACATAGTGTCGATCCTTGTTTTGATTGTTAAATCAACAGCCTAGATGTTCATATATCGTAGGGAAGAATGCTATCATGTTTATTCCCAAATGTTTTCTCTTCCGTGTACTGAATAATCGGCTCCTTCATGGCAAAATTCTGCTGGCGATGATGACTATGTTTACACTGAATGCATACATTTATTTGTTATTTCATATCTCATTCTTAGAGGAGTATATCACATGTTCTTTTGCGTGTTGAAGTTGTATCTATTCTTTTCGTAAATTATCTCGTAATTGACTTGCATATTCTACAGAGACGTGCACTTAGGGCAGATCTCCAATTGTCATATGTAACCAAGTTACAGTGTATGAAGAATAGGACAAAAAATTGGACAGGAGAACTCTAAAAGACAACAAGCCATGTGCTCGGCATTAGTCCGAACCCATCCTGTAAAAAACTATGCCCAAATTGCGGCAATAACCACAGGCGTCACATTTGAATGTTAACTCTATCGTTCTGAACCAGAGATTTGCAAGGTAATGTGCCTTGAGAATTGTGACTATTCACAGCCCTCTTATCTACAAGTAAATACCCCATATCAGGGAATTGGCATTTTCCAGAAGCAGCGGTTTAAGTGCCATGGCCAAGGTTGAATCTAGAGATGGAGAAAGTGTAATAAAATCCTACCTGAGACCGAGTTCCCTTGCGACTCTCTCTGAGTGATAAGATCTTGAAGCCAGAATCGCTGATATTGCCCAGTTGACCTGTTGAAACACAAGAACAGCATTAGGATATTTTGGTAACTGCTCCCACAGGAGAAGTTTTCAGTGGGGAGAGTTTGCTCAAACCTATGAAGATCGCCGAGGCCAAGATAGCTGAGTGTCCCGGGAACAGAGAAGCAGATGAGCAGACAATACCCAGTAATTGGTAATATCTGCTTTCCCTCCAGCAGCATCTCCCATACTATACTCAGGCCTGATCACGAAGTCACCCAAGTGGTTGTTGCCAGGCCTTGGCTCATATGAACAGGTGTGATTACTCGGATCTGAAGGCCATTGTGAGGCATGATGACACATCTTGGTGCCTAATAAATCAGGCCCTGGGACTCAGGTAAGTAGTGGTGTGGGGAGACGGAACTGATCCTCTCCCTCCTTGCCTTCCCTTCTAGAGCAATTGCCGCTCCAGCAGGAACCGAGGGCGCTCAGTGGTCTGGGAGAGAAAACATGCAGATCCACCAAGACAGTGTGGCATTTTTGTCTGCCATCAACAAACCGAATGAGCTGACGAAGTCCAACACTCATGTGGAATGTTTGGTTGAGGACTGCCATTTGTCCAAATTAGTAAAAATGCAACGCATTCAGAAGGCGTTAGGGACACGGACACAAGAGACAGGTGATCCGATTCCCAGTACCAGTCCTGTGCGTTCTTGGGCAAATGCCATCAACTCTGATCCACTTTGCAATGGAGGGATCACAACAGCCACTCCACTCTTAGGGGTTTCTGAGATCAGATGAGATGAGACAGTTGTCCTCCGTCATTTGCGGTTTGGCTCCCAGCGGTATGTTACCTTTCGTCAACTGTGGTCCGAAAATATTAAATGGAAACTTTCGGAAATAAGCAATTCACATATGTGATACCTATCTCCTCTCTTCTCTCAACTCTCGGTCACTCACCGTACTTAGCCCGGAACCAGAAGTAACACAGGTGCTGGCGATCATTGTTCATATCTTGCCTTTGAGTTCTGTCTCAAAGTTCTGAGAGCCCTTGGGAGTCGCCCGATTCCTCTTGGTGCTCAGGCTATCAGGCCCTGAGGCTTAGAGAAAGGCAGTGGGATAAGGAGAAAGGGAGTTATTTTGCTCCTCCTTCGCTCCCTAATCTGGACCAACTGTGATTCCTGTAGGAAATGCAACTGCTCAGAATGACTCCACCGTCTGGGTAACACTCAAATACACCTTTACATGGCATTTACCAAATGAATTGACTAGATAAACCCCAACCTAGATGGGAAATAGCTATGAGGAGAACTAGCATTTGCCCTCATTAGTAACATGCTGCTGAACACAGAAATGTTTAAGAGCTGAAGCTCTAGAGACAAGCTGCTTATATTCCAATCCAGATTTTGTGTGATCTCGGGCAAGCATTTTACCTCTCAGATCCAAACATTCCCCCTTTGTAAAGTGGGGATGACAGGTACACTTCCTCCCTTAGGTGTTTGTGAGGTTGTTCGCTATGTGTGAACATTCCATCGTATCCCTAAAAATTCTGCCAACTCCTACTGTTGAGAACTTCAGCTGGAATGACACAGCATGCACCATGTCCCCAGAGAGCTGGGCCAACCACACTTGCAGCCATGCATTAGCTCAGTTCCAGTTCTCACTGAGACTGCGGATGCTGAAATCAGCCTGGGACACAGATGGCTGTAAGTCTGGTCCTCTAGGGTGGAAGCACTGCTGCTGCCAGTACTTATGGTATTTAGGGAGTCGTTACCCCAACTCAGGTACAAGGTGATGAGCTTCCATAGCCTACGTATGTACCGAAATTCAGGCTCTACCTACAGTGCCTTCGTGATGGCTGCTGCCTATGCCTCGGTTGCAACAGAGTTCCTAATCCAAAGGGCCATTAGGAAAAAACACTCGTTGTACCCCGTGGCACAATGAAGCCATTCCAACATGACTTAATCCAGAATCCTTAAACCTAGTGAAGCAATAATTGCCGTCGATGAGCCCCCTGAGTGTGATGATAATGATTTGCGATTCTCTGGAAGAAGAATTTTATAAATATGATCAGGATATTGGGGACCCCCGAAGTTTATCTAGTCCCTACCGAAAACAAAAAACAAACTAAACTGGATAACGGGGGAAGAAATAAAAAAAAATAAAAAAAATTAAAAAAAAGCAAAACTGAAAGACATGTTCACAGTTTTACCCAGTGGGAAATCCTTTTCGTAGAAAAACAGATAGGATGGGTAAGTTTTCTCCTGAAAAACCAATCTTTAGTTAAAAATATGGCAAGTCAAAATGCATTTACTACAACTAAACTACCAAACATCATAGCTTAGCCTGTCCTACCATAAATAGGCCCGGAACGCTTTAATTTGGGCAGTATCTGCAGGAATTGCCTACCTCTTCATCTTACCGGAATTAGGAGACACAGTTGAGTGTTTTGTATACAAGACGGGATGCGGAAAGCCGACACCCGATGTCCAAAAAGCGATGAAACGCAAAGGACACTACGTATCGGCCCTTGACCCTCGTGTTCGTTGGTCTGTCTTGGAGCTGAGGCTCTCTATCGATGCCCAGCACCACGAGAGAATATCATAACTTACATCACTAGCCAGTAAAAGAGGAAAATTCAAAGTTCGAGGGGCACTTTCCACAGATTGTGCATCATTTCGCACCATCGCAAGGTCAAAAAGTCGTTAAGTCCAACCATTTTAATTTGGGGACCCTTTTGTACAATAAAATGATAAAAAGATGTCGTTTGGCAATTATGACCCCGAGTTTAGGATAAATTTAGCATCCGCTTAAATGCACCAGGTGGTAAACCCTCATTACCTAATCGGAACTGGGGCTCAAGTCCAGTTGCGCCTGTTCTTTGGGGATCCCGCTAAATATAAACAAACTACCCCCTGTACTCTGAGGGCAGTTACCAAACATAAAATAGAGAGTACATGAGTATCACTCAGCCTAAACATTGGAACTTTGGATTGGCTTCAATTTTCCATAGCCATAGTGCCCAATGCCCTGAAATATCACAAGTGAGCATGGACACTCGGACCCTCTGAGTAATAACTGAAAATGAAGTCTTTGGCAAATACTGCTGGCTGGAGGAAACAAGACCCCATGGAACTCCCTTCTTCCCAGTCCGAAATGGTGGTGAAGTCCAATCAAAATTAAAGGAGGGCCTTTGAGATTTGAAACCTAGTATGCATGATCTTTTGATAAATATTCACTATTGCCACTTGGTCTCCATTGAAAAGTCGAATTTGGCCAGTCTATCGGTCTTAGAGTCTGGTCTGAAACTTGGAAAAAAAAGGAATGGTCCTTCATGGTGGAGTTCCTCAACCTTGATGTCAAGGGCCACTCATTAATTGCCCTGTACCGGATTTCTACTACAGCTTTAACAAACTGCCACAAACTTAGTAGCTTACAAGAACACAAATGTATTATACATTTGAAAGTCAGCACTCTAAAATGAGTTGGCAACCCTGTGTTCCTTTTGGCAGTGTGAGAATCCATTCTCTCCTTTTGCCAGCTTCCATAGGCTGCCCACGTTCACTGGCTTGTAGTTCCCATAACTGCAACCTCTACTTCTGTAGTCACGTCTGCACCGCTGACTCTGACACAGCTATTGACCGAAAAGGTCAGTGACCACACATTAAAAAAAGAAAACTAATATTTAACACATTATTTCATTAGTTGTGAGATCTGCAGACAGCACGTGGCTCATTGAAAACTATTACTTAAACCATTTATGTTGATCCTTTCAGATGAACCCACCTGGAATGGGGACCCCTCTGACACATGGTCCTAGAATTTGTCCACATTACAATACAACACGCACTCTTATGAGTGACCCTCCAGCCACCTTTTCAATACTCAAACATTGGAGACATTCTTTTCTACCTCCGGATATCTCCAGATCATCTACGATAGCCAGAATTCACCCATGAACTTCCGATGCACTTGGCCCCGTGCGAAATGCCAGAAGAGTGGAAATCATTGGCTGCATACTGGACTCTCTTGGAAATAGGCCCTATGCCTGTTACATTCAATCCTCTGCACAGAGCTACCAATTCTGCCTAGGGGCATGGAAACAGCACCCCACAAGCTTGGAACAGACACCGAGATCTCCTTAGTGCATGATAGAGCCCAAAGGGGCACCTCTGGCATAACCCACCTGTAGGAGAGGGTGGCTTTCTCTGCCCTTCCATTGTTTGACGCATACCACAAGTGCTGAATTTGATCATCCCTCTCCTGCAATCCTTGACTTAATGGGAAGAACTTAGGGATCAACGGACTGAAAAGTAAAGGGAATATGTACAGGTTATTGGCACCACCGTGCATGATGGTGCTTGAGCAAGAAGTTTCTAAAAATCATGAAACTCAAGGATCTGCATAACTGATTGAATTTCAGGCAGTTGTCTCAGCCCTGGTCTCCCTTGCCAACAAGTCCTCGAATCTGAAACTTATGACAGATCCTTTGGCCATTGCCAAAGATCTGTCCGTCTGATACAAACAATGGCAGCTTCAAAAAGTCCTTATCCAAGGTGCTTTCAAAAAGGTAACGTTCTCTGGAAATTTCTGTCCTCCTACACGCCAAAAACATAAATCAGGTATGCAAGGCTGGTTCAACATTTGAAGACTGATTAATGTAATCCGTCACATCGAGAATAAAGGGTGGAAATAGAAAACCCGATCCCACACTAGAGAGGCCCAGGAAGAGCATCGCCCCAGTTAGTGCAGACACTTGGGCTTTCATGGGCATTCTAATAGTAATGACAGGAGAAAGAGGGGCAGCCATTCAGCCCTGCAACTTCTGCACTTTTCTTCTGAAACAAGTGGGAGACACTCTGAGGGCATTGCCGGGGGACGATCGTCCGCTAAGCACACACAAGCGCCGCGATGACATCTATGTTGATGCAGTCTCTGTTATTTGTTTCTTCCATAAAACTCAATGCCTTGATACAATGCTTGGGAACATCTTTTGGATTTTTGGTTCCCAGAGCTGACTCTATTCTTGCCTCTGGAAACAGGGCTCTGTTCCACACACCACATGGACCTGACATATACTCTGGAAACTGTGCCAGGGTGCAGAGACTCAATTTTGAAAAGAGCACAGTCACCCTCCAGACATAACAGCCCACGATACAGTTTCAAGGTGATCTATACTAACAGAATGTGGTATGGAGGGTGAGCTCTCCTCTCAGTTACCTGCATCTGTTTCCTGCATACCCTGATTTATTCTCCAGCATTTAGGTTTTACAACTTTCAAACTTATGGAAGAGTTTAGATAATACTACAAAGAACACTGGTATACTGTTTGCCCTGACTGAGAAATTGTTTCAACTTTCCTATTATTGATTCTGTCACACAAATTAATTCAGTTTCTCTCTCTCTCTCTCTCTCTCTCTCTCTCTCTCTCTCTCTCTCTCTCTCTCTCTCTCTCTGTTATTCTGAAACAGGCATAA
>NW_011889471.1:0-2783 GCF_000151845.1 Pteropus vampyrus
TTTTTAAAAATGGCTCATGTGGTTTTGTTTTGAATTCTGCAGAGTCCCCAGGGAAGGCCACACGTCTGCGACCTCTCCCCTAATCTCAAGCAGGCGAGAGTTCTGCTTCCTTTCCAAACCCGCTCAGCACACGTGACGCTGTTTGAGGAGCACACGCACGACAAATGCTCATCGTTTAAGAACCGAAGTGCATTGCATCTCGGGCGCCGTGGCTGCCGGGTCGCGGGTTAAATCCCACGGTGACACGTTTGTGTGGCTACCGTGACACACTCTCGGCCCTTTCATGCGTGCCCGCGTGATGTGTGACAGTCACTACAACATGTGAACAGAAGGGGGTCCTACAGCCTTTTCGAAAGTCCCAAGCCTCGGCCCAGCGTCGTCAGAGACGGGCCAGCGTTGCACGCAGCATGTACGACATAGAAAGCGCCGTCCTGATGTGGAGCCTTGGTGTCAGGGGCCCCGAGGTCGTGTCGAGCCGAGGTGGCGGTGCCAGAGCATAGCGAGTGCCCAGCATCGCCTCGACCAGACCCCTCGTCCCCTCCCTTGCTCTGTCCCAGCCCAGCGGGGGCGCCGGCCTGTGGCCCTTCCGTGCTGGCTTCCTGGGCCCCCTGTGAGGCGGGGCTGGCACTGTGACCCCCGCAGATGCTCACGGTCGGTACGTGACAGACAGCAGGTTGCCGCGGGAACGGGCGCAGGTTCCGGAAGGCCCCACCTGGTTTCAGAGGCTGAGGTCAGCCCGGACCCCTGTCTCACGCTCCCCACACTGTGGCAGCGCCTCTGGCCCTGACTGGCAGTTTTTCAGAAGTAAGAGTGACACCCTATCGGAAACAGCCAATTCTTGGCAGAGGGCCCGGCCCCCACACCGGCTTCGTTGGTCCCCATTATGCCAACACCTTTCTCTTTAAAATCCCAAACCACGTTTAAAACAGTGCATCCCCCCCTGGCTGTTTCTGCGGGTCCCTCCCCTGTGGGCGACATGGTCTCGTACAGCCGCGGAGCTGGGAAGGGGCGGCCTCGTGAGAGAGGAGGCCCCGCGGAGCCCCCGGCCGCCCCGCTGCTGTCTGGACGCTGCACGAGAGTGGGGACTAGTTTAGGTTTGGGGCAGGTCATGGCCCTTCCCAGGGCCCGGTCGCGTTGTTCCCCCCGCGGCGTTCGGGAGCGTGCCGCGCCTCTTCTCTGCTCACCAGACTAAATCGGCACCAAGGCGTCGCCACGGTGCCCACAGGTGTGCACGGCGGGTCCTGGGACTGGATGACACATAAACATGAGCGTGTAGACCATTGTGAGCTAATTGTACCGAAACGCAAAGCCGATGCGCTTCCTGCGTGCGCGTGCGCGTGTGCGTGTGCGCAGGTACGTGTGACGTGGAGAATTAGATTGCTGGATAGAGTAGCGTGACACACGGTGAATCCCACTGAGATTCTGGAGCGAAGAATCGATATTCCAGATCTTTGCTTTCCAGGCTGGTGCCTGGTGTACGTTGGGAGTCAGGAGCCCACGGTGATTTCGTAAATTCGCTTACAAAGTTGCCACATGTGTTCATCACATACACAAACAGTAACTTTGTAAGGATACGTTATGTATTTGTAAGCAAACATACGTGCATGGCGTATACTGCATTCTTTTGCTACATTTTCAAATGTTTTAGAAGCATTTACCTCTAAAAACATCATTTAAAATTTTCACATATAAATTCACACATAGCGATTCCCTTCTGCCATGAAGACTTCTTTGGTTTCCAGATGAATTTTGAGAAGAAAGTCACTTACGTCGGGTAGATGGATGGCAGCAATTCGCCCGGCTGTCCACGCCACACTTGCTGGACCTGCCACATCCGTTGCTGTAATTCTGAGGTTTGCTTGATGTCGCAATCAGCTTTCTGTGTCAAGATGCAGGGTGTTCAGGGCCTGAGAGCTGGAGAGCTGACGGGGAAGGTGGCCATCCCGCAGGGAGGAGCCTCGGGGCCGAAGGAGGTTTCAGCAGATTGGGGAGTGTCCCTTCATTAGTGACAAGTCAGCATTGTCTCTGGGGGTTTAATTGGCAAGTGGATCCCTACCACAGACCCCCTCCACTCCTTACACATTTTTTTGCCTGAGGAAAACAAGCCGCCCTTTGAATTGAAAACTTTTTTGCACCCACAACAGAAACAAAACAAAACACCACCATCCTGTGGTTCAGATGATCCAGGCTAGTTAGTGGTCAGCACAGTTTTCTGTAAAGGACCAGGCGGCAAACGTTTTGGGTTTGGGGACCTCCTGGTTTTCATCTCAGATTTTTTGTTGTCGTTTGCTTTTGTTTTTACAGCCCTTTGAAAATGTAAACGCCATTGGCTTCGGAGCAGGCTCTGGGTCCGACGTGGCCGGAGGTAACGCACACCACTTCAGGTTTCCTGTGTTTTTCTAAAATAAATCCGTCCTGCACGGGAGGGACAGTCCAGTGACGTGGGCGAGGAGACACCTCGCTGGGATGTCGCGACTCTCTTGGAAGTTCATTCCAGTTGTCCTTCCCCCACGAATCTCGCACAGGCGCATTTATTTAGAGCTGGCCCGTGTCACTGCTTTGTTCGTCACGTGTGTGTGTGTCACAGACGTTTCATGCCAGGCCACCTGCCGCGGCAAAGTCTCTCAGCTTCTTCTGCTTGCCTGAAAAGCTGTTTACATCGCCTCCGTTCTGGGGCAGGGCCTCTGGTTATGGGGTTGCTCCAGCGCGTGTGCAGATTATTCTAGAAGTTTCTGCTCCTCATTGCAGCTGTGGGGAGTCAGCTGTCATTCGCAAACCGCCAT
>NW_011889471.1:4688-6339 GCF_000151845.1 Pteropus vampyrus
GATTTGCCCGTTGATGGCGAGAGCAGAAGCCTCTGTGGACCCGGATCTCTCGTCCGCTGTTCCTCAGCAGGAGCCGTTTTCACACGTGTCCTTACGTTTGACAAGGTCTAGACGTTGTATTTAAAAATTACGCGTAGGGATCATTTTCCCTGCCGATGAGGCAGCTTTTCCAGATTTTATTTGCGTTTCTTCTGTTGGGCGGGTGGGACCCCCTTCTGGGAGTCCCTTAGCCAAGGTCAGGGTTGGGGTTCTCTCAGTGGTGCCGGGGGTTGGCCCGAGGCGGCGATCTGCTCCCAGCCGCCTCCTCGCCTGAGAGCGCACCTCGTGGAGTCCCCGGCACCTGTCACGTCCTAGGGCTCTCACCTGCTTTCAGCCGAGAGACTTCTATTTCTGCCCTGCGAAGTGAGGCTGTGAACGAGGGTTGTCTGTGACTAGCGGAAGCTGCCGAGGAGGAAGCCGCTTCTGTGTTCACCTTGCAGGGCCCCTTCCCCCTCAGGCTGCTGCTGCCCGCGGAATTCCTCGTCGGTTCCGTGGTTGCGTGTGTCCGAGTTGTGCAGAGAAGCGGAGCCCCCGGGACACAAGACATGAAACAAACAGGAAGCCAGGCTCGTCGTGAGGACTTGGCTCGGGCGACGGTGAGGGCCTGGGGGCAGGTCCGCAGTCTGCAGCGCGGACGGCGGGCTGGAGGCCCAGGGAGAGGTGCCGGTGCTCACCTCGGAGATTTTCACGCGGGTTCGTGGGAAGATGCTATCGCTGACTAGTCGGAGCCAAGTTTGGATTGATATATATTTTTTTCAACATTGCAAAAGTTGTTGGTAATGCAGTTATTTAAGTTTGTTTACGGTGTTTATCCGCCCTCCTGTAACTTGTTTTTGAGTTTCTTCTTTCAGGATTTGAGATTAACAGATTTTTTCCGAGGACGGGGACGGTTCTGCGGGCTCCGTGCTCCCTCTGGTGGACGGCGGCTGAATGACCACCCGGGAGGGGTCCCCAAGCGGCCTCGGTGCTGGTCAGTGGCCCTGCTCAGCGTGTGGGCCGGAGTCTCCTGAGACAGCTGGCGTCTCGCAGGGCGCCTTGGACTCAAAACGGTCTTCACAGCACCGACCAGATCAGAGGCCATCTTCACGGTGTGAGTTTTTGCTACACTATGATGGTTTTGGGGGGCTCTGGGTGACTCAGCCAATCATTATTCTCCACGTGGCCAAGGTGTGGCGCTGCGGAACCCCGCCTGGGTGCAGGGCCCATCCGCACGCCAGGCACGTCGAGGGTTTACTGTAGCAGGACGAGAGGCGCTCGTTAGCCTGAAGACTGCGTTTGTGCCTCATCCAGTCACCGTGCCGGCAAATGCAGCTTTCAGGGCATGAGCCTTAGGGTCGGCCCTGTGCCCATTGTCTGGCATGACTATCTGACCCTTCTCGTGGACTTGCCTGAGGATGGACAGGTGTGCCTGGAGCAATGGCCGTGGGTCCCGGCGGCCTGCCCGGTGCTCATACAGGTTGCTGTGGGACGGTGCATGGTGGCAGGTCCCCAGGAGCCACACAGGTTAGAAGCAGCACCGGTGCCCAAGGGAGGGCTGGCGAGGGGCCCTCAGGACCTGGGCTTGCTGTCCCCAGACCAGGGCCTTACGAGGCCGAGCCTCTGGGGGTGATGG
>NW_011889471.1:12243-14598 GCF_000151845.1 Pteropus vampyrus
GGGGGACCGTCGACTTCGGGGGGCTGTCGGCGTCGGGGGCAGTCCGTGCGGGGGGCTGCCCGTCGTAGGGCGTCTGCCGCTCACCGCTGCCCCATAGCGCGTGGGCCGCGGCGGAGAAGCCAGAGCGTGGGCCGCGGGGCCAGTGCACGTTTCCGGACGGCCGAGGGACCTGAGGGCAGGACGCGACCTCGGCGTGAGGTCACGGGCGATGTCGAGGCTGGAAGGGAGGTGGGAAGGGAGCAATGGAAAGCTGAGACTTGGCGCGGCTCTGTCCAGGGTCCGGCGGTGGGAGGGCGGCCAGGCGCTGGGCAGAGCCGGACCGACAAGGGGCCTTCGGTTTGGGATGCAGGGCGCCTCGAAGAGCACGCTCACGGAGGAGGCGAGGCGGGGGCAGTTGGGGAGCAGGGGCAGTGCAGCTGGCACCGGGGTTTCGCTCACACGCTGCCCACTGGTTTCGCTGGCCCCGGCTCCGTTTCCGACGGACTAGACGTGGGGACGCGGAGGTGTTCGGGGTCCCCAGCACGCCCACTGATTACTCCTCATTTTCGTAACAGACTTACATGCTTGTCACTGCCCACGGGCTGCAGATGGGAGAACAGCCCCCAGCCACAGTGACCAGCTCGCCTCTCCGTGGTGAGCTGTGCTGGACCCGTCCCCTGGAACCTGGGGTCGCGGGCCGTCCCCACGGCCCCTCCTCCTGGCCACACACCGGGTCTCAGCTCGCGGCCGTGCCGGCTCGTGCTATTTATATGTGGACACAGGCTGTGCAGAAGCATGGACGCCCTGCTGTCTGGGCGGTGACCATAAACACGGGGTACCTTGCCAGCTGCCCGGCCCCCTTAGGTAGGTGGTTCTTGCTAAAAAAAACCGCAGGACGGATCCAAGCCAAAGCTGGACTCATTTTTGAAATTGGTACCGGAGAGACACGATCAGAGCCCCAGGCCCAGGGCGGCCTCGCCTTTCCGTGGGCCGGCGGCTCTCGGAGTCCGAGTCTCGGCTGACCCAGGTAACGCTGCCCGAAGTTCAAGGGCTTCTCACAGGCTTCCCTGGAAGGTCCACGTCTGCCCCAGGGGACCTGTAGCTTACAGGGATCGGAAACGGGCCTGAGGCTTCATGTTAAGGTTGGAGGAGGCTGAGGTGCCAGAGCCCCGCCCGCCTCTGGGCCAGCAGCTGGCTCGCCGGTGCCCGGGCGAGAAACGCTTTGTGACTCAGGACGGCCGCTCTGCACGCCCGCATTCTTCCGCCCGGCCCGGATCCGCCCCTCTTGAGATCGGGCTGGTGATTTACGAGGCGGTGCCGGTTTGGGCCGGTGGCCCGTGGGTCTATATATAGTGCCTCCTCGGCCGTGAGTGGGGGAGCTGGACAGGCTTGAGGAGGGGACTCAGCTGTGCTGTCCGGCCGGAGCCTGGAGCGGGTCAGCTGGGCCGGTGCCTCTTGTCCTGCGGGCCGTCTTCCCTTCTCTGGGGTAGGCTCCCTTTCTTCCTCCCCTTTGCGATCAGGCTTAGGGGCAGGGGGCAGCGGCTGCGCAGGCCCGGCTGCCCTGGGGTGTCCTGGGCGTGCCCGTTTCGGGGAGAAGACGTAGCCCTCAGCTCCGCTCTTCACGGGGAAAAGCGGACGCCGAGATCTGAGGTCTGCGATCCTGGGCGTGCCCTCATTTCTCGGAGTCGTGGCTTCGCGGTGGTGGCACCCCCACGCCCCTCCAGGGCGTCTCCCTGTCACCCGATGTCTGCAGTGCTCCCCAGGTCCCAAGTCAGTTGATTGACATCTGCAGTTTCTGAGTCTCAGGACAAAGGGACCTGCGGGCAGAGTGCAGACTCGTAAAGGGATCTAGGTCCACTCAGCACAGACCCCTCATGTCTCTGCGTGTTGGGGACGGGAAGGAGGACAGCACAGCTGGCCCGTGCCTCCCTCAGAGGGACGGTCACCACGGTGCTTCCTGCCCCGTGCTCTGGTGCGTGATGGCCCTGCAGACTCCAGCTTGTGTCCCCGTCCACATTCCGGGAACGCTGCTGCCAGACGGGCAGAGGGGTGGGTGCCCGCACGGCCGGGGCGGGGTGGCGGGGGGGGGAGGTGCCCCCCGGGCTGTGGTCCCAGAGTCACCGTCCTTTCCTGCTGTGGAGAAGTCAGACAGGCATCAAGGGACAGCTGGAACCCGGGTGACTTAAAAGGTTATTTAGCAAACGGAGCCTGGGTTACATTTGCAGCTGATCTGCACAAAGCTGTCATTGAATCAAGGACTGTCACCTACATGTCTGTTCTTTACAAAACTAAGGAGAACCCATGGGGAAAATTTTATGGAATGACATATTTTAAAAATTTTTATTGAGGTGACATTGGTTGATACAATTATATAGG
>NW_011889471.1:15708-19825 GCF_000151845.1 Pteropus vampyrus
GAAGTCCCGCTGAGCGGCCGCTGGGGCACTTCAGACTCCGAAGCGACAGACCACAGCAGAACTGACGGTGTCGGGGCGGCCGCTGAGGTTGGTCCTCGGTTTCCGCGTGCGGAGCACAGCACCGCCATCACTCAGGTCACTGTGGACATCAGACTTAGCAGGACGAGCGCTCAGTGGGGCCACTCAGCGCGCCGGAGCCAAGGCTGGGGGCTGGGCCCATCAGATGGCAACACCTGTGCGCTTGGCCTTGACGGTGACGCTGCATTCGGAACCGCGGCTGGCTGCAGGGTTCCATCACGTGCACCGTTGTGTCCTTATTTATAGTCACACTTGTGCTGGAGAGTGGGGGTGACCTGGCATCTGTCCCCACCCCTGGGCTCCGTCCCTGTTGTCCCCTGGGCGGGTGGCATCCCCTGTGGCTGGGCCGTGGGGTCTTGCTCAAGAGTTCCTTCCTTAAGTCAAGGCGAATTGCTTTAATTTAGACGCAAATGACAAAGAATAGAGCTCAGATTTGGAGAAGTTCTTTTGCCTCTTTACTTGAGCAATAACCACAGAGATTTGGGAATACGTTATTTTTAGAGAGAGCCAGAGAACCCAGGAAGTTGATATTTTACTTATTTTTGGGTGAACATAGGTAGCAAGTGGCCAGTGGTATAAACACTGGCGCTAATTCACACTCCCAGGTCCCATCCCAGATGGAGCTCAGCTCTTTCCTGCTTTGGGAGCATTTGACCAAAACGCGCTGACTCCCCCGCCCCAGGCTCCCACGCTGGGCTCGGTCCCCATCCCCCCGTTCCACCGAGGCAGGTCTGCAGTCTGAGCGTGGTTTAGGAAGGGATCTGGAAGGTTCCACGCTCACCGGCTCCATTTCTCAAGCCCCCTTTCAAGCCGCGTGGGCCCCTCGCTCCCGAGGCGGACACGGAGAGCCCCACGTGTGCTCACAGCCTTCCGGGCGTGTCCCCCTCGCGCCCCTGTCACCTCCCGGGTCCTGGCTCCTCCCACCCCGTCACCGCCTGTCAGCCCGCCGTCCAGCGGCGCTCGGCTCGAATGCCGCCGGCCGCAGGGCACCTGCCCGCCGCTGTGTCCTGCTCTCGCGTTCTGTGTGCTCGCTCGGTCTCTAATCCGTGTTTTCATGACTTTACCCTTATCGCTCATGTTGCCTTGAACTCACTAAACATTCTATAAACATCGATTGAGTTTATAATGAAAGGAGACGCGTGGCCCGAGCTTCTAACTTACGGAGGCAAACGAGAAACGAAACCGGGTCGCGAGGAGCTTCATCGGTGCCGGGACCCCCAGGCCAGCGATATTTACGCTTGTGCAGCTTCCTCCCGTTCACCACCCACAGCGGGGTTCCCTTTGGGGCGACGCACAGAGTTCGCGCAGCAGCGGCAGGAAGCCGCCTGCGTTGGACACGGACCTCAGTGCTGGTGGTCACTCTTCATTCGTAGGTGTGAACCAAGATGTCGCTTGTCGCTCTGCCCTTCTACCAGAAGAGACACAGACACTTCGACCAGTCGTACCGTAACATTCAGACGAGGTACCTTCTGGATGAGTACGCGGCAAAGAAGTAAGTTTAAACACACGGGTGGGACTCAGCGCTTTGGTCACGGGCGTCTGGCGTTTGAGGGCAGGGAGCTTCGTCCACTGCTGAGACCTGAGGGGAACTGGTTTGGGGGGTGGTGAGGGATGGCACTGCTCTCCGATGCCTGTCTTCGACGCCATAGGGGAACACGGCTGACCGGCTGGGCAGTGGGCTGCATGCCGAGTGCTGCATGGCATCCCGGCACCCTGCAGACCCCGGCAGAGTCTGGCAGACCCTGGCAGACTGGCTCTGAGCCTTAGCTTAGGGCAGGATGGCAGAGACGTTCGTACGTGCCTGTGGCTTCGCTCCTCCCCACGCATCTGCTAAGACTAAACAGTCCCCGGAAGGCGGGGCCGGGGGACACGGAAGCTGTGGCAAAGCAGAGGGGGGCGGACGCCGGAGTCAGTAACGACCTTGCCACGTTGATAATAAAAGCAGCAGGAAGCACCTCATTCTCCGCGCGAAGGCCTGGGGCACAGCCACAGCTCCGCGGGTCCGCACGCCCCAGCCGCCGGCGGCTCCGCGGTTTCCACGGCCGATGAGAAGGTCGAGCTGCAGCGTGGAAGGCACAGCGGGCGTGGCGTGCCCCCCACCCCCCGCCTGTGCGCATGTCACCAGCACCTATATTTAGCAGGGCCTGTGTTCCTTGTGCTCAGTTGCCACCCACCTAACAAACAAGGCCAAGTATTTGCAGCCCCTCCCAACAGCCTCGGGGGCTGCGGGTCCCGTAAGACCTGTGAACCCGGGGTGCTGGGCCAGGGCTGTGGCACGCGCTGGCCCCGGGGGACATTGCCGGGGTGGTGGGCGAGCTGTGTCCGTGACGACGACCCTCTGCGGACGGGCAGTGCCGACGGGGCTGGTGGGACGCAGAGAGGGGGACGTAGGTTTGAGTGTGTACATACGTGTGTGCACACACTTTCAACACACACACGTCTGTATGCCGCACACATGCTCATAACACGCGTGGACATGCGTGCAGGAGTGCATGCCAATGCGTGCGTGCGCTGTGCATGTACACATGTGAGCGTGCACGTGCGTGCATCGTGCCTGTTTTCATGCACAAAGCCAATGCGCGGGCAAGCGTGTAGTGCACGCACGCCTGCGCACGTGCGTGCATGCGTGTTCCTGCATGTGCACGTGTGCGTGCTCCAGGGAAGGGTTTGGTGTGTGCACAGAGAGTAACGTTGTCCGTTGTCACCACTTCCGCGCTGTCCTACGCCTGACGTTTCCGGCGCCCGCCAAGGCGCACCTCGTCCCAGTCGTCTGCCCAGACGTCGTCTTCCCAGAGGGCTCCCAGCCCGCCATCGCCCGGAGGGTCGACCTGCAGGCTCTGTGCGAGGAGGCTGAGCCCCGCGCCGGAGCAGGAGCAGCATGAATCCGAGAGAAGGTGACGCTCGCACCCCCTCCGCCGCTGCAGCCGGGCGGAGCCAGGTGTCGCCGGGGGTCGCAGGACCCGGCCCGTCCTGCCGGGGACCGGGCGGGTGCCGAGGTCAGGGCGTTGCAGGGGCCTGGCTGGCGGGAGCCTGAGGGGACAGGGAAGGCGGCCTTTGCTTGAAAGTGAAGCCCCAAGTGCGTTTGTCCGTCGCTGGCTTGTTCCTCGGCCGGTGCCTCAGCGGATCCTGACAGGGACACTGCTTGGTGCCATTTTGCAGAAGAGAGCCGTGCGGTGCAGAGAATGCCCGCCCGTGCCCGGGGCCCACGCCTCCCACGCGCCGCCCCTGGCCTTCGGCCTGTCACCGTGTCACACAGCACTCAGCCTGTCCACACGGGGCGGCAGCAAAGCACGAGGACCTAACAGTTCACAGCTAATTTTGAATCTCACCAGCGGCCTCTGGAGCTGGCAAGGAGCAGCGGGCAGGGGCGCGGGGTCAAACGCGCATTTCCGCAGCGGGGCAGCGTCCCTGCCAGCTGTCCCTGTGGGAACCGCGTGTGACGGGCTCCGTAAACGGGCACATGCCCGGCTCGCTGGACTCGCGCGTGAGAAAGTGGCACAGGACGGTGACGGGTTGATGGCAGTGTCAGCCCTCAACCGTTCCAGAGAAACAGGCGGCGACCTCCCGCGGGTGTCAGGAGCAAAGCCGTCCAGTGCCCCACGCAGGCTGTCACGTGACGCCTGCTCCGTCTCTCCCCTCCCTGGCGCTTTGCTTCTAGGGGTTGTTGCTGTCTCTCTAAACCACTGAGAACCTGAAGGAAAAGCGAGGTGTGGGTTAGCAGGCTCCATTTCGCAGGTCGCCCTGTGACCAAGGAATCCGTTTAATAAAAACAAGGCGTAGCTGAGCAGATACTTACATTTTAAAATTCAAATTGTCTTCCAAAGGCCTATGGGAATTTACCACATAAGTTTATTTTCTCATGAAGTGAATACTTTTTTTTTTGCAAAAGAGTCACTTCGAAGTGTGTACGTTTAAAATCTGGGCTTGCCGGTATCAGCTTATTTGGGAAAGCGCCCACCTGTCCGTTGTGGCCCGGGGGTCAGAGTGCTGAGCATTATCGTACCAGTTCTGCCTGCTGCAGCCGGGAACAGATCGCATA
>NW_011889471.1:20305-20875 GCF_000151845.1 Pteropus vampyrus
TCATCCACTTCACTCTTCTGATTTTTCTAGAATACAGGCTTCGTCTGTCTGTATCTGTTGATTCTGTTGGAAGGCTTTAGCTCAGCCCTAAGTTCTCTCAGTGATGGCGCCTTCTCGGGAAATCTGGTGGCTTCCATGTGGCACCAAGCAGGAGGAAGCTGCTAGCAGGCTCAGACCATCCCAGACTGCCGCCCGGGGTGCTGACCCTGAGGGAGACCTGACCCAGATCCCGGCCCAGCCCCGGCCGCGGGCCGCAGGGGCCTTGGTGCAGCGCCGGAGAAGGGGGCCAACACGTCCCTCGCTTAAGGGGTTTGACGCTTAAGGGGTTTCAGGCTCATCTTCCGCTCTCTCCGGGCCGGCTGCTGTCCCCAGACCCTGCACAGGTGGGACATGCCCGGTGCCGGGAAAGGGACAGTGGTCCCAGGGGCCGCTCACAGCCATCGCCCAGAGCAGCCGGCCTTTGTGCACGGTCCCGGGTGAGGGGACCGCGGGGCGTGCCCACCCCTCGGCGGGTGAGGCGGGCGCCCCCTCCGTGGCGTCGTGAGTGGCCTGCGCATGCGCGCCGGGGTG
>NW_011889471.1:21763-22159 GCF_000151845.1 Pteropus vampyrus
CGGCTGCGCTCGCACACGGTGTGGGAGCGGACGTCCGTGCGGCTGTGCTTCACGGTGCAGGGCTTCCCCACGCCCGTCGTGCAGTGGTGAGCGGGTGAGGCCGGCGGCCGGGTGCCGGGCCCAGGGGAGCTCAGAACCGCCACGCGGCCATTCCACAGACGGCCGAGCTCCGACCGCGCGGGGACCTGCTCACAAACTCACGGTCTCCATCGCCCGCGAGCCGGGCTCCTGTGTTCTCGTGACAAGGACTCGCCCGCTTCCCGGAGGGCTTTATTCAGCACAGCCCGCATTTGCCGGGCAGGTCTGCCTTTCACTCCTGCAGACCAAGCTCCAGGCCCTGGGGCCGCAGTGCGGTCAGCGGAGCTGTGTGACCCCAGAGTCCCACGTCCGAGGCCC
>NW_011889471.1:22209-22822 GCF_000151845.1 Pteropus vampyrus
AGACCAAGCTCCAGGCCCTGGGGCCGCAGTGCGGTCAGCGGAGCTGTGTGACCCCAGAGTCCCACGTCCGAGGCCCTCGGGCCCTCTGTGTCAAGGGCCGCTGCAGACACGAGTGCCTTTGCTTTCCCGCGTGCTAGAGGTGATGCCACTGTCCCCTAGTTGGCCCCTGCCACGGGCGCCATAGTCTTTCTGCCGGTACCTGGGAGGGATCTCGGCCCCAGGAAGGTGAGGAGGCGAGGCCGTGGCCCTCGTCCTGGGGGCACGAGGCCGGCTTGGTCCAGTCAGGCTCAGGGCAGAGCCACTGGGCCCGTCTCAGCTCCCTGGTGGTCTGGGGCTGGTCTGGCGCAGCTGATGCCGTCCACTGACCTCCCTCTGGGACGATGCAGCCTGAGTTCCTGGTGCAGGCGAGCAGACCCTCGGCGCTGTTACCAAGGGTCGCCGGGGACCGGTGCCCTCTCCCCACACAGACGGGACAGTGTGGGCTCTGGACGTCCCCCCAGCCGCCCCCTCCGCCCACTGCCGTGACCCCTGGAGAGCAGAGCAGCCACCTGCAGGGCAGTCAGGACGATGCAGTCAGCCTCCGCACTAACCCGAGTGTGTCCCCCACCAGGTA
>NW_011889471.1:22872-24714 GCF_000151845.1 Pteropus vampyrus
AGACCAAGCTCCAGGCCCTGGGGCCGCAGTGCGGTCAGCGGAGCTGTGTGACCCCAGAGTCCCACGTCCGAGGCCCTCGGGCCCTCTGTGTCAAGCGCCGCTGCAGACACGAGTGCCTTTGCTTTCCCCGTGCTGGAGGTGATGCCACTGTCCCCTAGTTGGCCCCTGCCATGGGCGCCATAGTCTTTCTGCGGGTACCTGGGAGGGGTCTCAGCCCCAGGCAGGTGGGGAGGCGAGGCTGTGGCCCTCGTCCTGGGGGCGCGAGGCCGGCTTGGTCCAGTCAGGCTCAGGGCAGAGCCACTGGGCCCGTCTCAGCTCCCTGGTGGCCCGGGGGCTGGTCTGGCGCAGCTGATGCTGTCCACTGGCCTCCCTCTGGGACGATGCAGCCTGAGTTCCTGGCGCAGGCGAGCAGACCCTCGGCGCTGTTACCAAGGGTCGCCGGGGACCGGTGCCCTCTCCCCACACAGACAGGACAGTGTGGGCTCTGGACGTCCCCCCAGCCGCCCCCTCCGCCCACCGCCGTGACCCCTGGAGAGCAGAGCAGCCACCTGCAGGGCAGTCAGGACGATGCAGTCAGCCTCCGCACTAACCCGAGTGTGTCCCCCACCAGGTACAAAGACGGGAGCCTGCTCTGCCAGGCCGCCGAGCCCGGCAAGTACATCATCGACGGCAAGTACGGGGTGCACACGCTGGAGATCAACAGGTGAGGCCGGGGGCGCCGGCACCTGCCCTGCCGTCAGCCTTCAGAGCGGGCGGGTGGCCTTAGCGAGCGGAGTGACTTCGTGGCGGGGCCAGCCTGCCTTCGTCACCTTCCGGGGTCAGGCCAGAGGGGTGCAGGTCAGGGGGATGCAGGTTCTAGGGACCAAGAGATGAAGGGTTTTAGGGAGGACGGTGCTGCCAGGCGGCCGCGCAGCAGCGAAACGCGTCACGTTGACCCTGGCTCACGGCCGTCCCCAAGTCACACTCTTCAGGGACATGGGGCCTTTTTTTTTTCACTCATAACAAATTTTAAAAATGTAGAAAATACAGATAAGAAAAGAAAACAGAAGTCGCCCATGTCGCCAGCACGCGGCGTCGGCGTCTGGGTGTGGACGTGGCGCGGCTCCTTCCTGGGCGCGGAGGCCGTGTGGCCGGGCGGCGGGTGGTGTGCAGAGGATGGACGGGGGGCGCGGCCGGGGCTCCAGGAAGCCGCCCCGGCCCGTGGGGCCGCCAGGGCCCGTGACCCCGGGGCTGCCGCGGACTCTCCCTTCTCCTCGGGGGCAGCGAGGGGACTTCAGAGGAGAGAAGCGACCCACTAGCTCAGGTGTCAAAGGGTCGCTCTGGCCGGGCGCGGAGGGCAGGGCGGACGTTAGGGAGCTTCGCGGAGTGTGAGAAGGGGGACGGGGTGGGCGGCTGGCGAGGAGCGGGGACCACACAGGTTTTGGAGGCAGAGCCAGTAGGATTTGCTGAGGGACTGGACTTGGGGTGTTAGTGAAAACAAGGCATCAAAACCAAAGTCCTGGGCCCATGCGTCCGCGGGGACACGGCCGGTGGGTGGGACACGGCTCGCGTCGTGGGGAGGCTCCTCTCTCGGGGACCCGGGTGTCCTGGCCCCCAGCTGCCTTCTTCAGAGTGATGTTCTCTTCTCTGATGACATTTTAATAGGCAACGAGCCACAGCGTGCAGAGGCCGGCGTGCCTTCTCGTTGCGGAGGGCGGGTTTGTGCCCGGGACACCTGTCTCTAACTGGGGGGCCCGTGACTGGGGGGGTTGGGCGGGTCTGCTGGACCCCGCCCGTGGCTCCTTTCCAAGCTCCATTTTAATCTCTATATTAAAAAGAAATCTATTCTCCCTTCTCAAGTAC
>NW_011889471.1:25279-29520 GCF_000151845.1 Pteropus vampyrus
GCGGCTTCTTGAGCTCATAACGCTGGCTCTGGGGACCAGAGCACGACTTCTGTTTCCTCCAAGAATTTTAATGCTGGTCTCATGTTTTCGTGAAAGTGTTGAGAACAGTCTTACGTTTTATCTGCAATCTCTCTGCCCCACCTCCAGCAAATGACGGTGGGGGTGGCCTCTTACTGCTCTTTATTTTTAGACTCTGGTATTCAAATGTGAACTTGAGCTAAATTTTAAACCCAATGCCAACATCTAGTGCACAGACGTGGGGCCCGGCTCTCCAGGGGAAATTTATGGACCATGTAAACGTTCACCCATCTTCAAAGTAGATAAAATGTCACTGTTTCCTCCCACGGAGTCAGTTTGGGGGCGCTTTGCATGGAGACTTTGGGGTGCAGAAGTGCCCCTTGGAAGCTTGTAGAAGTGGAGGCCCAAGGAGACCATCTCTGTCCTTGGGACTGGTCCAAAGAGAAACTAAAACCCTTCACCCCTTAAACACTTGCTTGCAGCTGTTGGCAGCATGAGTACAGGCTGGGGAGCACCTGTCTTGTGTGGCTCTGGGAGGGGGAGTGGGTCCCACAGGGACTTGGGGAGGCACGTGGGTCAAGGCTCAGGGCCTGCACAGCACCCCCGGGCAGGCGTGAAGGTGGGCCACGTGTCCTCCAAGTCCACAGGCCCTGCCCTCCACCCCGACTGGGCCTGGCGCCCGGGACCCGGGGCCCGCTTGCCCACAGCCCTCCCCCGTGTAGGCGCGTGTGTGTATTTGTAATCTGCACGTGGACCTCCGTGCCAGTATAGTTCATGTAATGGAAAACATTTACAAGAGAGAAGCACAAAGAGACTGAGATAAAAGTGCACGTGACCACAAGCTCTGGCTTTCCCCACACACCCCGCACCCTCCCCTGGGGACCGTCGCAGGAAATCAGTGTGTCTGAGGAGCTGCAGGGGCTGTGGCCTCCTCTACAGACCGAGGGCAGCTGTGGACGCGCCCGCGAGCTCACGTGCGGCACCGTAGGAGCTTCGCTCCCTTCTCCCCAGCCGGTCCCTGCCGCTAAGTACCAAGTGCTAATTGGCTTGCGAGCCGCCGGCGCTAACGTGTTAGGTAGCTGTGCCCTTAACGCAGGAGTCAAGTGAAGAGGAAGCCCAGGATCCTTGCCGGGGGCCGGGGCGGAGGGCTGGTCCGGTTCCGGCCCCTCGTCCCCTGTCCCCTCGGCTCAGTCTGCTGCAGCCTCCCCTCCCGTCCCCTCGCGTCCCCTGCGGCTGTCCCCAGCTCAGGAGCAATGACAGCTTAGGTTTGGCTCTCACGCCGCTGCCGTGAGCTTGCCGCGGGGTGCGGGGCGGAGGGGGGGCCTTGCAGGGGCGGCAGGGAGGGTCTGAACTTTCTGTCCGGCTGATGCATTTTAATGCGAAACCTGCAAGACATGTACAGAGCTACAGAACTGCGAAGCGTCTTCGATACGTCGTCTTACCCTTCCGTTCCTGGCCGTGCGGCGTGCGGGTCCCGGCTGGCTGTGCTCCAGCAGCTTGAAATGCATCCTGTGTATTCACTGTAGCGTCGACACGTGGGACTCACAGGCGGGCTCTGCGGAGAGACAGGTCTGAGATGCGAGCCCCAGCTGAGGCGGGGCCCCAGCCCGTCTCGGCACCGTCCCCCGCGTTTCGCCCCGACTCCCGAAGGAGAGTGGCTGGAATGGCAGCTTCCCTTCTGCCCGGAGCCTCAGACCCTTCAGGGCTTCTGCGGGAGAGGCGGCGGCGGCGGTGGCGGCAGCTTCCTTTGCGGTTGGCACACAAACACCGACGGGATGCGTCGCGGGCCCGTTTTCGCTGTGGTTTAAAAACTGCCAAAATACAGGCACCAGTAGCACGCTGAGGAGGCGCAGTTTACAAACTGTGGGACCCCGTCTGAAACCCTGACTCTGAACGATACCGGGGGCTTCGAGGGGCATGCTCGGGAAGATGCCTGGGGCCCTCGGCCCTGGTGTCCGTCTGCGCCTTCTCTGCAGACTGGCTGTCGAGGAGGTTTTGATCGCCACAGCTTTGGTGCCCTGGCCTCCCCCCACCTCCCGGGGGCCGAGAGGCCTGGCCGCCCGCCCTCCTGTGTCCCCGTCCTGCCGCGGGCCGGCCGCCCCCCGAAGAATGCCTTCCTGTTTGCAGAATGCATTCGTGCAAACACAGCGGATTCACGCTTCAGAGGAAGCATCACAAACAGCGAGATGAAGACGTTCCGGCAACACCGCAGGGTCCAGAAGAGAAGCGATTCTTTCCGTCACCCCGGACCGCAGCCCCCGCACACGGCGAGTTCCGCGGTCGCCTGAGCCGGCGTCGGGTAGACGAGCACGGAAGGGTAATGCCTAGTGCTGGCGGGACAGTGCGTCACGGGAGTTTTATGCGTCTTACTCTCCGTCACTACCCTGGGACACAGATGTCCCTGCCGTGTTTGGAATCTGCGTGGCGAGTGGCCCCGATGAGCTCGGAATCGTCGCTTCGTTGGTGGGCCTTGCAGGTCGGCTTGTGCTTGTCCAAGGTGAACCCCAAGCGATGGGCTCGGTCTGAGCGTCTGAGGCGCCGGGCTCCGTGTGCGAGGTCGCCCCGGGCACTGCCCGGCACGCTGGCGCTGGCCGGGAACCTCACGGAGCAGGGCACCGCGTTCTTAGCGGCCGGCGTGGGTCTCTGAACTCGCTCTCTCCTTGATTGATACACTGCGTGTTTTTGGTAAAGAAAACGTTTGCAGCGCCAATTGCAACGTAGAAGGAAACAAAATTACTAATGAGCTTGCAACACTGGATTCGTCTGCGGGGCGTCGGCTCCTTGAAGCCTTTGGAAACGGGCTCATCCCCCTGCATCAGCGACACGCTCACGGCGCCGCTTCTCCCAGAGGCGGCGGAGACCGGCAGGGAGAGCGTGGGCTTCCGAGTTTTGTGGCCCTTGTTGCCCAACTTCTCCAAGGGTCAATTTGTTGCTCTGTTAATAAGACAATAGAATCTACTTTCCGGGGTGCAGGGACGGATACAGAAGGGCCGAGGGACGTCGCCGGCAGTGTCCGGCATTCGGGGAAGCCCGACGGTGACCCGCCTCAGCGCGTTCTCCCCATTCCGGGAGCCAGTGGGAAGAGAGCTCGTGACCAAGACGAGACGCTCCGGCCTTGGCAGACGGGTGTGGGAGGTGGAAACCAGGGCAGTGCTGGGCCCCCATTCTTCCCAGGGGTGAACCTGCACCCATCACCATCCTGGGACGACCCTCTGTGGGGGACCCAGACCTCGTGGTCACTTTATTTGGGGTGAGGGCATGAAGTCCCCTCGGCAGGGACTCCCTGGTCTGTAGTTCACCCTCTCGGGGGTTGAGGCCTTCGGAGCTGCCAGTTGACAGATGAAACCAGGATTCTCCATAGACAGAAAGATGGGCCGGGAGGGGACAGACTTCTCCTGTTGAATGGTGGGAAGGGTTGTCGGCAGAGCCCGCGCATTCCCTTCCTCAAAGCCGAAGCCGAGTCCAGCCGGAATCAGACCCATCTGTGTCTATGACTGACACTCGCCTCAAGGGCAGGGCTGGCACTGGCCCAGACAGAGCTTTCATGAACAAAGAAGGGGTCTGGGTCACGTGGGCTGCTTCTGACGGGCGTTTGTCCAGGCGGGGCCACTGACTTGTCTAGAGCAGCCCACAGCGGGCTCGGGGCCTCATCTTGCCTTGTCTCTCCAAGGGCCAGCTTCGATGACACCGCGACCTACTCAGCGGTGGCCACCAACGCGCACGGCCAGGTGTCCACGCACGCGGCGGTGGTGGTAAAACGTGAGTGTGGGGGGGCGGGGGTGGGGGGCACCTCCACGGCCTCTGCGGCTTCTTCCACTGCTGGCCCGTCCTCTTGCAGGCTTCCGAGGGGACGAGGAGCCGCTCCGTTCTGTGGGACTCCCGATCGGACGTGAGCTGATTTTTTTTTCTCTTTTCGGGCAGACAAATACATAGTGACATAGCAAATAATTAAAAAAGTTGTGTTCTAAAGGCCAAGCCTTTCTTTTTCTTATCGAAAGTCTCTCGCAGGCCTTCCTGGCCGGCGTGACTGCGTCTCATTCTCTCTGCGCAGTGCCCTTGTCGTCCGTGGTACCCTACACGCACTTCGACGTCCAGTTTTTGGAGAAATTTGGGGTCACGTTCAGAAGAGAAGGCGAGACTGTCACTCTCAAGTGCACGCTGCTGGTGACCCCGGATCTGAAGCGAGTGCAGCCGCGGGCCGAGTGGTACCGTGACGGTGAGCG
>NW_011889471.1:30440-32335 GCF_000151845.1 Pteropus vampyrus
CGGCAGTGAGTCCACGGGATCCGCAGGCCCGCTGGGTGGGGCAGAACTGGGCTCCTGGCCCTCTGGTTACGGGGAGAGTCACGGGGCTTCACAGAGCCCCCGCTCAGAGCGCCCAGCCCGGGCCCCGACTCTCAGCGGAATTCCCCGCAAGGTGGAGGGGCTGCGAGAAGGCAGCCCACTTCGCAGGCCGCCTGGATGTCCCTGTCCCCTCTCCCCCTCTCCGGGCTGCTCAGAAGGAAGAGGCAACGAGGCAGCGGCTGCTTCTGTCACCGTCCCTGCTCTGGTGTCCCACGTGTGTCTACGACACAGGTGACGGCAGCCGGGGCGCAGAGGCAGATGCACTGTCACCCGGACCCTCACCCCAGCCCCGTCGATCCACTTTATGGGAAGGAAAACAAGACGCACGCTGGGCAAGCCTTTCGCAGACATGCGTGTGCGTGTGCAGGCGTGTGAGCTGTGCACTCACGTGGGATGCACACAGCCTATGCGTGCAGGCACACGGGCGCGTGTGTGCGCGTGCATCGTGCATCTATCCCGCATTCACGTATTTTACATGTACGAAATGGATGAAGTTATGTATGTCATACGTAACGTATGTGTGTGTAGATGAGTTTGCAGCACGCACGTCTGTAACCACACGTTCTTCTCTCGGTTTGGTCCAAAAATGTCATCGTCTCTCTTTTGCAAACGAGGCTCAGGGGCAGACGTTTCCGGTGGGGGAGGCCGGGGCCTGGCAGCCCGTGCAAAGCCGCAGCCTGTGCTTGGGGGGCGCCCCTCTCAGGGTTGTCCCAGATCTGGCTGGCCGTCTCCTGTACATCCTGCACCCCCTCCCCCCCGTGCTCCCCGCAGCCCCAGCTTCGAGGCCCCATCACAAAAGCCCAGGGAACTGGTGTGCAGATGTCAAAGCACTTCCGGTCACTACTGCTTCTGTCTGGGGCCCCTCTCCCCACCTGAGGTCAGCTGGTCTCTCTGCCCTCTGTCCCCCCGCCATCCAGCCCCATCTACCGCTGCTGCCCCCCTGCCCCCCTTTTGTGGCGCCTCCAGCCCGGGCCTGGAGCCCCCCATCCCCGTGCTGGCTCTCCGGGCCGGCATAACCTAACGCGAAACACGAAAACAAATACCAAGCAGATGCGTGCACCTCCCCCGCACTCCGGCAAGGTCAAGGTCCCAAACCTTGCAAGGCTGGGGCTTTGGCACCCCCGCCCGGTTCCACCGCCCCTGTCAGGCGGAGCATGACCTCGTTTACTAGCACCGCCAACGGGGAGAGAAAAATGCACGCCGGGGGGAGCCCGGCTTTCTCCGTGCATGCTGAATGCGAGCGAAGCTGTCTGGCTGGGCGTCGACGAACCTTAGACGAACCTTAGACGAACCTTAGCTCTCAACGGGGTGAGGAGGCTCTCGGGAGACGGTGTGCGGTGCTGGCCCTGCCGAGGCCGGCGAGGCCCGGGCCGCCGAGCAGACCCCTGCTTCAGGCGTGACGCGGCGTGCTCGGCTCTGTCGAGGCCGCCGCCGGCCTTCGGAGCCGCGGTTACTAAAACCGGAAAACCAAGCCAGCTGCATCGTCGCGAGGCGAATGAACAGATGGACCCCGGCGTCTGCTCACAGCCCGCTGGAAGAAAATTCTAGATCTTCAAATTTTTAAGGGCTTTGACATAGAAAACTGCTAAGGCAGCGCGTCCCGGGCAGCAAGAAGGCGCTTCAACTTGGGATCCCATCACGGAAAGTCGTAGACGTGAGCGTTTCGTAGAGAACAGGATGTTTGGAGTTTAAGAACTTATCAGTGCGTTTCTGTTTCTTGTCACCGAGTCATCAGAACCAGAAAACAGTCCGGTCACGTGCGCGAGGGTTCGGCAGTGGGTCCAGTCGGGCAGCTGGACCTGAGTGCGGGGCGCTGT
>NW_011889471.1:32385-40800 GCF_000151845.1 Pteropus vampyrus
TCGAGGCCGCCGCCGGCCTTCGGAGCCGCGGTTACTAAAACCGGAAAACCAAGCCAGCTGCATCGTCGCGAGGTGAATGAACGGATGGACCCCGGCGTCTGCTCACAGCCCGCTGGAAGAAAATTCTAGATCTTCAAATTTTTAAGGGCTTTGACATAGAAAACTGCTAAGGCAGTGCGTCCCGGGCAGCAAGAAGGTGCTTCAACTTGGGATCCCATCACGGAAAGTCGTAGACGTGAGCGTTTCGTAGAGAACAGGATGTTTGGAGTTTAAGAACTTATCAGTGCGTTTCTGTTTCTTGTCACCGAGTCATCAGAACCAGAAAACAGTCCGGTCACGTGCGCGAGGGTTCGGCAGTGGGTCCAGTCGGGCAGCTGGACCTGAGTGCGGGGCGCTGTCCGCTGGCTTTCAGCGACTCTGACCCCGGTCGTTTCTCTCCCCGCCCCCAGATGCTGACCCGCTGGTCACGGGGGCTCCTGGCGCACCCATGGACGTGCGGTGCCACGACGCAAACAGAGATTATGTCATTGTCACCTGGAAGCCGCCCAACACGACCACCGAGGGCCCCGTCATCGGCTATTTCGTTGACCGGTGAGTGACCATTGTGTTCTTCCAGGGGCGCGGACGTTCCTGCAGTGAGTGTTGCCATGACGACACGCTTGGATGTTTTTCTGGATTCGAGTTCATGCCGCCGTTCTTGATGGCATCTGGGTTCTGTCTGCTCAGTGACGGGTGACGGTCGCCCAGCCGGCCGGGCCCCGTGCGGCCACACTGCCTTTCTGCTGTGACCCACGTCTCTGGTCCTGCTCCGCCAGGCGCGCTGTGAGCCGGGTCACCGTCCTGCCGAGGGTCGGCCTGGCGGGGAGCAGGCCTGGCCGAGCGGCCGCGGTCAGCCCTTTGCCTCCCTCCGGAGGACTCGAGGGCCCAGGGGTGCAGCTGGGGACACGGCTCCTTCACATCCAGAACCTTCATCTCCTTCCCTGGGGTTCTTCTTGTTTCCAAGTTAAAAACACTGACATTTCAAAGCACAAAATGTTAGAATTTTTCTTCGGGTCAATAAGCATAGATCATCCTCGAGCCCAGCGGAGCGTGACCTCGCCGTGTCCCTCGCTGGGTGGCGCTCACACAGGAAGGACACAGACCGAGCCGGCGCAGTTGCTGGCTGTGCAGTTTACGCCTCACGCAGACTTTTCTGTCACCGAGAGCGATCGTCGTCGGAGGAAAGGAATTCGGGAGTGAGGCAGAAAAGTCTGAGCTAGTGGGTTGTTGGCGGTGGGCCCCACGGGAATTTAATCCGTACAGAACACGTAAGATGGTTAGTTTGGGAAAAAACCAGTCGGCTTGGTTTTCCAACATTCCGCCGGTTAAGTTCTCGGCACCCAGCACAGCTCGTTTGGCTGAGGTGTCCCCCAGCAGGATGCTGTTCCCACACGCTCCCGCAGGGGTGCAGAGCGCTGTTCCCACACGCTCCCGCGGGGGTGCAGAGTGCACGGTTCAGGGTTCGCCTTGAGTGAGAAAACCGCCAAACAAAAGCTGAGCAGAAGCGAGGGGCTCTCCCACCCCCTGGCCACACCGGCTTCTCGCGCCTTCTCCCTCGACGGTCCACTCTCTCCAGCCTCCCTGAGAAAAGGCACGCGCAGGGCGGGCCCCGGCGAAGCAGCCGAGCACGTGCGGGTCGGGGACGTCCGTGAGCTGATTTCTCTCTAAAACGGACACGCGGCCCTGACACCGAATGTGTCTGAGGCGCATTCTCCCCGCTCGCTCTTCTCCCGGACGTGAAGGTCCAGTGCTGAGCCGCCCCGGCCTTTGCGGGATGGGGTTAATCTCTTCCTGTGCCCGGACGTCCGTCAGGACGAAACACGCCCACTTGCCACATGAGTGGCGTGCTAGGAAGAGGCGTCTTGCCGTGGGGGACCGAGGGCCAGCACCCCATGAGTCCCCCGGGCTCTGTGGGGCCAGGTCCATCCTTGGGACACGGAGTGCTGGGCGGGCTCCTTTCCTTAGCCTCCGGCAGACGGGCACCCCGAGATTTTGTGGTGTAAGCTGAAAGGGAAGGCTCGCACGCGGGCCCGGAGCGGCTCTCGGGGGCGGACTTGCCTCCACGTGGGGGGTCGGGACCCGGGGTCAGGCCCCGGCCTCCAGCTGTGACCCACGAGCCGCTGCTGTGACCGTTCACGTCCGTCCTGTCCGCGCACGTCGGCGGGTGTCCTGGCGGCATCGAGCAACGCGAGCTTCTCTCCCGTCGTGACCGCGTCACCCGCGTGTGTAAAGCACGCACGAACCTGCGTGACTTATCGGACCGCGCCGTCCGCCTTTCTCGCCTGAAGGTGTGAAGTGGGGACCAACAGCTGGGTGCAGTGCAACGACGCCCCCGTGAAGGTCTGCAGATACCCCGTCACCGGGCTCCGTGAAGGCTGCTCCTACACGTTCCGCGTGAGGGCCGTCAACAGCGCGGGCGTCAGCCGGCCATCCAGGAGCTCCGACGCCGTGGCCGCCCTCGACCCCGTCGACGTCGGGAGGCTACAAGGTGGGTCGCCAAGGCTTCGAGTTCCGAGCACGCCTGGGGGACGTGGGGCCACCCTTAAGAACGTCGTCATGGGGGGGGTGTGTCCTCGTCACGTCCCCCTCGGCCTGGCCGCACCCAGCTGACACCTGCGCCTCCCTGTGCTCTTTGCCGAAAGGCAGCCAAGTGGGTGCAGAACCAGCCTTTCCTAAGCCTGCAGGTGTGTGATTTCGACACACGAGGACACTTAGGGGTGTCGAAAGCCGGCCACTCTGCTTGGGAATGTTAACTTCGCAGATGCTGCGGGTAGCGGGGCCGGGTCGGGTTTCAGGGAGTTACAGGTTTCGGGGAGCCACTGTGTTTTCCTCACCTGCACGGTCCTTTGAATCCAAAACAAAGAGTTGAGAAGTGTTAATATTTTCAGGACCTTTTCCAAGATATCAACTCTGGTCAGGCCAGGGCAGTGAACGCGCTGTGGCCGTCATCGCAAAGGCGATTCGGACCTCGTGACCGATTAGGAAAACCGGCACTTTCTTAGGGAACCTTTGGGTGTCAACGTTAGCATCACCCTTTCTCTCTGCAGCGGTCCACTTGGAGGGGGACAAAGAAATTGTGATCTACCAGGACGACCTGGAAGGTGAGTCCCTTTTCACTTTATTTCAGCTGCTTATGCCCTAGGGGTTTAGGCTTGTAATTCCAGACAAGAGATAGAGAGAGACAGACAGACAGAGAGAGAAAGAGAGAGAGAGAGACAGAGACAGAAACAGAGACGGAGACAGAGACAGAGAGAGAGAGGCAGAGACAGAGAGAGACAGAGAACACCTATTTACATGTAAAACTAAAAACTGTAGCTCCAGCTTGCAAGCTTAAGGTTTATAGAAGTTAAAAAAAAAAAAGCAGGACAGAATGAAGGTGTGAGGAGGAAGGTCACGGTGCCGTGAGGCTTGGACACTTGTTTGCACTGGGGTCCACTAAGGCATTCTTTTGGGGACATACAGAGAAGAAACCAAACCGAGTCTGAGATCTGATGACTGGCTGATGCCAGGTTTCTCCCTCACAGATGCCGTTACTGGAAGAGTATTTTGTTTTATTTGTTTAAGCAAAAATTTTATTTCTAATATTTTAACTAAATGGATTGAATCTTTCCCATCAAATCCAGTCCTTACTGGATTTTATGATACTTAATATTCCTTCCAGAGATATCCAGAAAGATAGATTTAATAACGAGACTCTAGCATTATTAAACAGAAATCCCAACATTTTAATTGGACTTATAATTAGAGTTCACAGAGGAAAATGAGCGAAAAATCAAAACCGAAAAGAATGAATCGGGCTGGAGCGGCCCGGGGAGATGGACTCTGAGCTCTTCAAAACTCTATCCGCCCCGAACATTGTCCCTGCAGATGCAGAAGTCACCGGCTGACTTTCACGTTTGCCCACGAACGGTGTCCACAACCATTTACGTTCTGCCCCATAAAGAGTTTCCTCTAGTGTCTCGAAAGGTACATGTACCTCCCAGAGGGACGACTTTCAAGGGTTCCGGTTTGTCCCACGGGGACGTTTAGAGCCTTACTTAGAACCTGCGCGTCCAGGACTCGGAGGCCGGAGGCGTGCCCGGTGCGGCGCGGTTTGGGAAGGGCGCCTTGCTGTGGCTGCCTACACGACCGATTCGAACATGAGATATTCGAACGGGTCAAAGTGGCCCCGAGTGATATCGGGAGGGAGGTTCCCACAGCCGGCCACCTGTGTGAAGACAGATGGGACCAGTGATCAGATTTATCCCGAGTGGGCATGTAGGAACTAAAATCCAGTAACCGGCTGCCTAAAACTGCAACGCATAAGTTACTGTATCGATGTCCTGCATCAATGATGAAATGTGCATTATGTAAAGGTCATTGTGAAAAGTAACGGGGATACGAAATAATGCGGTCTAGTAAACCACCCCCAAAAGGAACTGTGCCGTTGGCGGGGGGGCAAAGCTGTCTTTTTACATATAGATACGGATGTGTTGGAAGGTAGTCGTCCAGCTGTCCACGAAGCGCCAAATAGAGAAATAGCATGTTTTCACGGCCTCGAAGTGGAAGTTTGGATGATAGACACAGCAGGTCTCGTGTCCAACCGAAACGGTCACAGGTAGCATTTCCCACGTTCCCTTCTCACGAGGAGGCAGGTTTGGCTGCTCAGCCTGGGCCTCCGCGGTGTTCGAAGCGTTCTGGAACCTGGAGCGTTTTAGTCAGAGCCTGGGGAAGCTTCCGGGGCTCTGGGTGTGAGGCGGGTCATGAGAGGCAGAGGCTGCGCACTCCGCTGGGGCACTGCCCGGCTGGGGACGTCGGTGCAGCCGGAGCCCAGCGCGAAGGGCGTCGGTGTCCTGCGGTGTCCTGCCGTGTCCACGCGGCCAGCGGGCAGTTCCCGCGGTCCGGAGCAGACGGGGCCGGGAAACACCTGCAGGCCGGCCGCGCTCCGGGGAGTCAGTGTGTCCACGCGCGTCCGGCCACGAATACGGCTCGTTCAAGAAATCTTTGGAGAGGATTCCACAGCGTCCTAAAGCAAACCACTTCTGGGCTCAAAAGCCCTTAGGGTTCACTCCTCCTCCGCCGTCTTTCCTTCCTCCTCCTAAGCTGACTTTTCCGCTTTTCACGTCGTTTAAGCTAGAAAAGAACTGGCGAACGTCGTTCGTTTCAGCGAAAACGAAGCGCTACTTCCGTTCGTTCAAAGTTGCTCCTCCGCCGTTTTAGGTGTTTTGCTAAAATTTTTCTCCTCGCCTCCGTCTCGGTCAGTGCCCTCTCTCGGCCTCTCGAGTCCTGTCCGTTCTCCCCTGACCTCCTCCGCCTCGGCCAGTCCTGCCTGAGCGGCTCCCTGGAGAACGTTCTGCTCCCGGGAAGGCCGGAGCGGCTCTCGCGGGCTGCGGGGCGGCCACGCGCACACGGCGGCCGCTGCCCCGGGCGGAGGCTGCGGCGCCCAATCACGGTTGCGTGGTCTCTTGAATTCTGCCATCTCGGGGGTCCCGCGAGTTCCAAGTAAACGTCACGTTTCATCGACTCAGAGAAAAAAGCTTCTGGGCGAGCTGTGCTTTCCCTGGGTTTCTGGAATGAAGCTCACGATTCGGAACCGAGTCCTGGCCGCGGACCCCGGTGCAGCCGGTCAGTGGCTGTGCGGACTTGGGTACACGCTTCGCTTTTCTGACTTTTCGTCCCGCCTTGAGCTGACCCATGAGAACAGGGCTCCGGGGAGGCGTCGCGATGCTGATGGCAGCCTGAGGCTGTCGTTGGCTTCTCCACTCTCTGCCCCGCCCTTCGGCTGCAGAAGTCTCCGCGGACGTCCGTTCATTCCCTCGCCCTCTCCTTGGCGCCCTCGGAATCCTGTTGCCTGCTGCCCGCGGTCAGGGTCACCCACCCGTCCAGGCCCATGCCATTGCATCACCCAGGGCAATGCCGAAAGCCCCAGTGAACTCGAGCATCTTTCCCTGGTTGGGGACCCCTTGCTGACAAAAGCTGGCCTCAGATAAAGCGTTTCTTACCCCATTTCTCTGGCCGAGAAGCTCTGTGCCAGGCGCATGGACAGCGGGGCATTGGGATCGGAAAGTGGGGGTGCTGGTCTGCATCCGGGGTGCTCACGCCACGCAGCTCCCATCATCTCCTGCAACCTCTGTCCTGGGGTCTGCGTCCGGCGCCTGGGAAGTGAACGACCCCATGTCTGGGCTTCGGCGTGCAGGTCCCTTGGCGACGTTCTCACACCCTCTCTCTGCGTCACCTCGGACGTGGACACAGCACACAGGTCCGGAGCGGGTGGCCGGGCTCTGAGGCGCCGCTCCACCCAGAACTCGGGTACCGCCTACTGGGCGCTCCCGGCTCGGGAGCACGTCTACGCTGGCGGCTTATGAAACGGGGTGCGCCCCGACATGGGGCTCTGGGAGGGGAAACCCTGTCCTTTCGTGTGGTTCCCATGTGGCTGCTTTTCATCGCTGGCAGTGGAGTCCCCAGGGCAGCTGGGCGTGGAGATGGGCTCAGAGATGTCCCAGGGTTTCAAGCCTCTTGAGCATGTGCTAAGCTGAGGCTCATGACACTTTGTTTCCAATTACGGCTCATGCTCTGGGGACCCTCTGGCCTCATCGAGAAGCTCTGCGATCGGAACATGACACCTGACACCTGACGTGACATTAAAAAGACTCGTGTCAGGAGGGAGGTCAGAGAATGTGTGGGGCCGCAGATATGCCGTCCTAGTCACTTGTGGAGGCTTAGCGCTGCCGCTCGGGGATTTCGGGAGCGCAGGCGTCACTTACCGGGCTCGTGAGCGTGCGGCAGGGCGGCCGTGGCGACGTGCTTTAGGAGTTGACATGTAGTTTCAGTGCTCAGAGGAATGAAGAGAGCAGGGCAGAGAGTAGGTGACCTTCGGCCAGGCTCCCGCAGTGTAGGGCATGGTGACAACACCTTCTGGGCACAGCCCCCCAGTGTGGCCAGTGCTGCATGCGGGGGACAGCTGGGTTCCCTCTGGGTGGACCTGCCCCCAGCCTTAGCGGGAACTCTGACCTAGACCCTCCTCCGGTGACCCGGCTGGCCTGCCACCTTGGCTCTGGGCGCACGGTCCGAGCCGGCAGCTCGTGTACTTTCCCAGAATAGAAGCGATGCCGAGGTCAACGCCGATATGGCGGTGGCTGCGCGCCCGCGGCTCGCCCACTGGCCGCGCTCCGAGGACGGGCCGAGCCCGCGGGCACTCACCGGGCTTGTTCCCCCTGCAGGCGACGTCCAGATTCCAGGCCCCCCCACCAACGTGCACGCCTCCGAGATCAGCAGAACGTATGTCGTCCTCAGCTGGGACCCACCCGTGCCCCGCGGCAAGGAGCCGCTGATGTACTTCGTGGAGAAGGTACCTGCCGGCCGAGCCCGCGGGTCTGCGGGGGGTCAAGGGCGCAGCTGGCCTAAAGGGAGCAGCGGCCAAAGCCACCTAGCAGCGTTTGCTCGCTGCTGCCCAGGAGGGCCCAGCGCTGGCCGAGCTGTCTGTAACGAGCCCACGTCACGTCAGGGGCACTGTCCTGCCTCTGGTGTGGTGCCATCAGTGTGAGCCATGTCCCCGGTCTCAGAGGCCCTGCTGTCCACGTGGGCACCGGGCGGAGGGATCTGTGAGCCCCTGAGACGGAGAAGCCGCAGGGAGCTTGCTGCGGCTCGGTGATTGTCCATACGCCGCGTGGCCACTGGGTGGCCACCTTGTAGAGCAGGTCCCGCTTCAGGTGGCCGGGCTCACTGGCGTGGCAGGATGGAGGACCTCAGGTCTGGACGCGTGTAAGGAAATAGCTGGTGTACTGCGGCCCTGAACACACGCACACACGTATACACACGCACACGGACTTACACGCATACACATGCACACGGACTCACAGATACACACGCACACAGACTCACGCATACACACACACACGGACTCACACGGACACACACGCACATGGACTCACACGGATTCACACGCACACGGACTCATGGATATGCACATGGACTCACAGATACACACGCACACGGACTCACACGGATACACACACACACGGACTCACAGATACGCACACGGACTCACACGGATATGCACACACACATGGACTCACGGATACGCACACAGACTCACATGGATACGCACACAGACTCACACGGATACGCACACACACACAGATACACACGCACACAGACACACAGACACACACACACGGATACACACGCACACGGACTCACACGGATACACACGCACACGGATACACATGCACACGGATTCACACAGATACGCGCACACGTGCATACACATGCACGGACACACACAGGCGCACACACGTGCACATGTGTATAACTGTATGTGACCAATGGCATTTCAGAATCAACCTCTGTAGCCTGCATTCTGTCCCACTTCAGTCTGTCCTGCTGGCTAGAAAGTGC
>NW_011889471.1:41970-45085 GCF_000151845.1 Pteropus vampyrus
GACCACGCACGTGACCGTGGCCGACTGCTCTGCTCGGGGCTCACTCCGGATGGCGCGTGGCCTGTCCTCTCTGCGTTGAGGCCCACGGGTGCAGCGTCCAGAGGCCCAGAGGCCGGTGCTGGGCGTCTCCCTGTCCCGCAGCCCCTGCGTGAAGGACGAGCTGCCAGGGGCTTCATCAGCCTCCCCTGCCTCTCGTGGGCTTCTGCAGACTTGGCAGCGAGTCCCTGGTAGCTTCCCCCGCTCTTGCTTTATGCTCCCTTTTCCAACCAGGGTCCCTTCATCTGAGCACCCAGCCAAGTGTCACCCCCACCTCCCCAGACGGAGGACGCATGTGGCCCCGTGAGACCCTGCCATGAACACCTGTGTCAGCTCTGAGACAGTGACTTCGCTTTTGCGAAAACGAGAGAAAACCTGTCCTTCAAACAAGAACCCCAATCCCAGAAGGCTGGATTGTTATTCACAAAGTGTTCGCAGCTCTTTCTGGGGGCCTAGAGCAGGTTGACCTGCCTTGCACCCAGCTAGACTGCCTCAGAAGGGGAAAAAAATTAAACACCCAACTAAACCTTTAAATGTAATTAAAGTGTAATTAAATTGGTGACAAAAATTAAGCATGCAGCATAGAACATTTGGAAAACACAGAGCTTCTATGGAATAAAATTAAAACCACCAACAATTCTGTCGTTATGTGAAAGTCGCATTAACAAGCGGTGTATGTATTCACAGTCTTTTCCGCTCCAGGTTTTTACATACTTGCTAAATCATAGATACGATTTACATTTTAATTACATTTAACAAAATGATCCAATTCTTCTCGCCCTATTAAAGACCTTTATACAATAACTTAAAGGCTACATTTTAATATGAATGTATCGCAACATACCTTACCCTGTCGCTAGTTATCGGGGTGGCTGTTACATCATTACCACTATGAGGAGCTGCAAAATAGTGATAATTTTAAACCGAAAGCGAACAGTTGATTTATGACGGCATTTTATGACTGTATTCCTAAATGATTGTTAACTATTTACAGTTCATTCCATTTTACTAAAAGTATAACCTATGTATTGATTCCCTTAAGTTTTCTATGGTTTAATTATTCCCTCTCAAGCGAAAATTTTACTGATAAGCATTTCCAACTTTTGGTAATTTCTTACCCCCTTCTCCAAATCGGCTCCCCTTTTCATAAAGTTCAGGGAAGATTTATTGATGGTTCAGTCAGTGGATACGGGGTGGACGCCCCTGAAGTACAGTTTGGGTCGCTCGATGGAGTACTCCCTTCAACGCGATGTGGGGGAGCCCGGGCTCTCTGTCATCCGCCCTGCTTACCCCTGCAGTCCATGGTCGGGAGTGGCAGCTGGCAACGGGTCAACGCCCAGGTGGGCGTGAGGTCCCCTCGATACGCCGTCTTCGACCTTGCCGAGGGGAAGCCATATGTGTTCCGAGTTCTGTCTGCAAACAAGCATGGCCTGAGCGAGCCGTCGGAAATCACGCCCCCCATCCAGGCTCAGGACACCGTCGGTGAGTAGTCAGCGCGTGGCCAGAAGTGAGGACGGGCCCCGAATAAGGCGACATCACTTAACCACTACTTTGCACGGACAAACGTGGCCCAGGAGTTAAACTTCAAGGCGCCTCCTTGACGTGAGGCGACGCTCTCTCTGCCATGCTTCCAAGTTCCATCTTCCTCTGTGAAAGTGATAAATGGCTCAGAAACATTTCTAGGCCATGGTCACTCAACCCTGAGTGCGCCGGAGTCTCTTCCCCGTGTGGCTGCAGCCCCCTCTCCGAGGCGATCACATGCTGCCGTACACGTCCCGGGCTCTGCTGGGGAGAGGGGTCCGGGCGGCAGGGCTGGCACTCGAGTCCCCTCTCCAGTCCGCTGGAGCCGATGCAAATGCGTCTCGCTCTCTCGCAAGCGTTAAATTCTCATTCCAAGGCAGTTGCCGCCCAGTCAGCCAAAGTGCATGTGTCACTGGAGATCTTTGCTGTGGTCTTGGTGGCCGCGCGATTGCACGTCCCTCTGTTTGGGGACAGGCGGGGCCTTGGGAGGACAGAGAGGATGGTGAGGACCTCTGGGGTCCCCTGGCTGTTTGCCCACCCCTTATTTGTGTCCCTGGCCCGTCTTCCTTGACCAAATTTCACCTACCGGCCCAAACCCCGCGGATAGAGGGGCCAGAGGGTCTGGTGCGTCTGCCAGAGGCTGGAGGCGCTGACCACGTCCATTTGTGTTCCCCCTTTCAAGCCGCTCCTTCTGCTCCTGGCCGGGTTTTCGCGTCCCGTGACACGAAGACGTCTGTGGTGGTGCGGTGGGACAGGCCGAGGCAGGACGAGGACCTGCTGGGCTACTACGTGGACTGCTGCGTGGCAGGGTCCAACATCTGGGAACCGTGCAACCACAAGCCCATTGGCTACAACAGGTGCTGCGCCCGGGAGCCCCGCCCACCGTCCGGGGGTCAAGTTCAGGAAGCAGAGCCCAGACAAGAAGCGCACGCTGAGGGGGGCACAGGGCAGGGAGAAGGGGGTCTGGGAAGCTTCCGCCAGAGTCCGCGTTCTCATCTGCTCACCAGGACGCCCGGCTTTGAGGTCGCTGAGCTGGCTCCTGTGTCCTTGGCCGAAGGGCTTTTCCTGCCGCTGTAAAAGGGGTTCTGGAACTTCCTTGGCGCTTCTGGCCGAATGAGCACTTAAACTGACCTCTGAGGGGACAGTTGACACAGCACCTGTGCTGCGGACGGTGTCTTGTTTTTCCGAATTGATTTTCTGAACTCTTTTTTTTTTGGTGAGGCAACCCTTGGTTGACCTCACAGATCGCAAGGACCTTGTCAGCTTACAATCCCTTATTTTTTATTTATTATTCTTTATGCCTATAGCACCTGGTCCTCCTAGGTGGTCTCCCATCCAAGTGCTGACCAGGCCCGACCCGGCTTAGCTTCCGAGATCAGACGGGACCGGGCTCGTTCAGGGTGGCGTGGCCGCGGATGATTTTCGGAACTTTTAAATTGCTTTGTTCACATAACTGACAGTCCTCTGTGCTGGCCGCCGGCTGGGACAAAGCCCGGGGACCTCGTTCCGAGGTGCGAGGCGAGCACGTCTGCTCGGCACCGGGTTTACCGTCACTCGC
>NW_011889471.1:46180-48344 GCF_000151845.1 Pteropus vampyrus
AAACAGGCCATGGGGAGAGGGAGGAATGGAGAGATGCGGGTGACTTGCACATTAAAGACAGAAGATGCTGCTGGACGTCACGTCTGTTGCCAAGCTCCTGAGCCCACGTTAAAGTAGTTGCTGTGGGGCGTGCGTCCACCTCTCGATGCTGAAATAGAACGTCACTGGGCTCTCCAGCTCTTCTTGGTTCAAGGAAATTTAATAAACCCTTCTAGAGAATTTCAGGCGTTTCCGTCACTTTGGGGCTTTGCTCCTCAATCATGTTTTTTAAACATTATTATTTTGATCAAACCGAACGATTCGGATCTAAAATCGCAGCGACGGGCCCTGGCACAGCGGGTCTGTGAAGCTACCGTTTTGTTCTCGCGTATTCCCCGTGACCCCACCTCGTAGCCGAAACAGTTTGGGGAACGGTTTGAAACAGAAAGGTCACTGAGCTCACATTTTGGATCATAGTGTCACCTTTTCCCTTCCGAGAGAAATGCTTTGCTCTTGAATTATCTTTCTCTCCAGCTAAATTTAAAAATATTTTCTGAAATTAAAATTTCTGACAATAATGTTTCTAGAATTTCCAAGCGATGTCAAATCTGATGATACTTAGGTGGGCAGAGAGCAAAGTGTACATTTTTGTTGTTGTTTTAAGGCCATCATTCTAATCTGTCTATTTTTCCCAGGAGGGAACTATCAGATACTCCCCACCTGCCTCTGAGTCATTCCTATGAAATGAAAACCAGCCGTTTAAATTTTTACTCTATGGGTTACTCAGAGTTGGGGAAAACCAGAGGCAAATTTTTTTCCAGCGTTTTATGAAATGATCCCGCGCTCCGTGGAGCCGACCCGTGTCTGCAGCGGGCGGGGGCGAAGGCTCCCTGGCCTCGGCGGCCTCGGCCTCCACGGAGCCACCAGCGCCCCTCACCCGGTCCCCTCGGAGGGGCGGGGAGAAGCCGTCACCTCACACGTCCAGCCGGTGTGAAGTAGCCTGTTGCCTTGGGGTTAGTGACGCTCTGGGGACTGTATGAGAAATAGCCATAAACATGCAGGACAGCATTTCCTAAACTTTCTTTTAAAAAGGAGATAAAAACAAAGATGGTCGAAGGGTAGGCGGAGAAAGGGAGAGAGGGCCGAGCGCTCGGGCCTCCGTGTTGCTCGGGGTGGCCGGGCTCCGGTCACCTGTCGCCCCCCACGTTCCCTCGCAGCCGCCCCCTCCCACCCGTACGGGGTCACGCTCCTCAACTGCGACGGCCACTCCATGACCCTCGGCTGGAAGGTCCCCAGATTCAGCGGTGGTGCGCCCATCCTCGGTTATTTCGTAGACAAGCGCGAGGCCCATCACCAGAACTGGCATGAGGTCAATTCCGCACCCGTCCGAGAGAGGGTCCTGAAGGTGGGTTCCGACGGCTCGTCTGTCTCCCGGGTGATGCCCCTCAGCCCCCTCCCCTCCGCTCCCCTCCCCAGAGTCACGCTGTAAGCCGAGGTCTCCTTTTTGGGGGGACTCATAGAAGTTCTGCTCTCCGTTTTGTAGAAGATCCTGCTTTGTGACTCATTAGGATTTGGCACCTGTGTTTATCACGTGCTTCACACACGTGTGTTGTGACGTGTGCTGCGCAGACTCAGGCTTGGTGTGACCTTGCTGCTGTGCTGTCCATGGTTAACCCTGACGCTTGGCTGTCCTGTTCCCCGTCAGGGGCCTTCCCCTTTTCTGGAAGCTCCACCTTCTGGGGGGAGGCTGTCCGTGTCCACAGGGAGGAGAGCGGTACCTTCAGACACGCAGGGGGCTCTCAGCATCCAGAGGCGACCTCCCTGGACGTCACGTCTGTTCCCGCCCACACGCCAGGAGGCCGGGCTGAAGGCCCTGGCGAAGGCTCCCCTTGTCTTGTGTGGCACCGACCAGACCCTACCGCCGAGCGTAGCCTTGTCCCCTAAGGGACTTGTAGCCAGTGTGCCAGGAGTAGGTGACAGGAGCCCGGTGTCACGTCGGCAGGCCCCACCCCAGCGAGGAGGCATCCCGTCTCCACTCCTGTGATGTCCACGGGGGCTGTGGCCTCATCCTGCTCTCCCTCTTGCCCTCTGTGACTTTAATTTCTCTGAGCCTCAGTTTCCCTGTCTGCGCCACCATCACCCGTGAGGCAGGAGATGGAGGGCTTCACGGAGCGCCTGCCACCTG